>NC_072732.1:113856806-114156806 GCF_026930045.1 Uloborus diversus | reverse complement strand
CGGAGTGATTTTGATAGAGTTCAGATATGTGAGGTGTGGGGCGTAATCTCTAAGTTTGGCTTAGCAAGTAAATAGATGTTAATCCAGCCCTGTTGATGTCCATATGGTTTATACAGTAGCCTCTGTTTGCCTAACAGTTATGTAGACTAGGTATCCTCAGTAACAACAAATTCAAATTAACAGTATGCATTACTGTTCAGTAAGTTACCGCCCTATAGCCAGGACAAACAAATAAATTAACAAAACACAAAAATAATAATATGAAAATTCCTTTAGCAATCAATAAATTAATTGGTTTCAAACTGGCCGCCTTTTGAAGTAATACAGAGTGCAACTGATTATTGAAATTTTCATTCAAGGGCCGCAAGTCCTTTAATCAATCCTATTCCATGGAAAGCAATTGGTTTAGAAAGTTCAAACTTATGTGTAGTTTAGTGTAGACTCTAAAACAGGTCATACAGTGTAATAAATGGGATTGAGTTCTTGCGGAGTAGACCGTCCACTGATATCAAGTCGAAACGTATACAAAGGAGGGGCGATCGCTCTACTGGCATTTTTTCGACATTGAAGTTCCAAAATGATTTTTTAGACAGTCTGCAAAGAATTAAGAGAGCTCTCAACGAGAAATGTTCGGAATATTTCAAACTTGAGGTCTTAAAAACTCGATTTTAAAACATCTTTGGTGACGTTAGAGAAAAATTGAGGTTCGAGCTCTTTCCTCTGCTAATTTTTCGAAACTGTAGTTTCGGAAATGTATTTTTAAACCATATTCGATTATGTCAGGGGGAGAAGATCATTAAACTGTAAAAAAATTTAAAAATTGAAGTTCGAAAAGCGAAATTTTGCTCCTCTCTTGAAGAAGTTCTGGATCCGTCCCTGGGTCGAAAACAATGCGCCTTGCACCACTGTAGTCTTTTTGGTCGTATGAACTGTTGTGGAGTGAAATTGAAATGTCTAGTTTACATTGCTATGCTGAAGTGCTCTTAGGTCCACAGAAGTACAACAGCTTCTAAAATGTCCTTCTGGTACACTTTGTGATTCATTTTATGGCCCTCACCCACAAAAAACCAGAGTTTTTTGTCACTTGCAAGGTCGATAGTAGCAGGTGTGCAGCGCACATGGGCGGCCAAGATAAGGGAAGGCCGTAGGCCGCATACATTTCTATTAATCAAGCAACATTTCTCAAGAATTTCTCACAAAAAAAGTTTAGTCTAATGGACTTATTAAGCTGAATTTTAAATCTTATTAAAGGAATCAAAGTAAGAGCTGTAAGTATGAGCTCGTTGCTCGGTAAATCAGCGAATAAGGTACCTCTTCCAGCGTGGACTTGCGATCCGTCTGAAACGTTTCTGGCA
This sequence comes from Uloborus diversus, assembly GCF_026930045.1. NCBI lineage: Eukaryota > Metazoa > Arthropoda > Arachnida > Araneae > Uloboridae > Uloborus > Uloborus diversus. Next base: position 114,155,451 of record NC_072732.1, on the reverse strand, counting down.
TCTTTGGAGTCATACGAATGCCTGAACTTTTTGGAACTTGTAAAACTTCTGCTTGAGCTGTTTTTGCCTGTAGACGCACTTATCGGTCACAAATTCCCCCCATCTTACGAACAAATTCTCTCGTGGAAACCCAAGAATTTAATTGAACTCACTTTCGGATAACCTGACGATTAACGGAAATGTTCACTGTTCGCTTTTGTACACTTTCCGGACATCGACTATCACTTCCAAGCCACTTGAGGTAGCATACCGCATCAAATACTGTTTGCTGAAGCACAACAAGCAAACGAACTGTCTTTCTACTTGGTTAAACAACTTTGAAATAGCAGCTCTTTTGCTTAAAACTGTAAGAAAACCGAAAAACAATACATAAACTAGGAGATATAATGTGAATTATTTTCTAGTAAAGTGAGAGACAACAAATAGATTGATCGTGACAAATGTCTTAAATGCCGAAAAGCTTAAGATTGGTGTATTATGGCGCCTTTAACCAATGTGTCTAGACTAAAGCCTTGAATCGTAGAATGAGTAGCGACACGTCCGCCATCTTGGGGCCAAAGGACGCTTTCTCCTATGTCTGCTATGGTATGAAGTAGCGTGTTTTGCTTCTTAATTGTGGATTAACATGGAGTTAATAAGAAACCACAACCAAGAAGCAAATCACACTACTTTACCATAGCAGACATAGAAAAACACATCTTCTAGCCCCAAGATGGCTGACGTGTCGCTACTTAAGCAGCGATCTAGGGCTTTAGTCTAGTCTAGACCATTGAGAAGAGATAGAACGTAGGGAGCGAAGATTTTCATTTGTGAAACAAAGATCCCAAGTCACGTGATAGATTTTAAAGGAAAGCACTGTCTGTAATCAGGTTTCTTTGGCTAGTTTGACGCAAAACGTATCAACCACTCGCCGTTGTTGTGTCACGTGTTTTGGGGTGTTCACCTCAGCTTATATGTTTCTCATTTTATTATTTATGTTTCTCATTCACGTTCGAATATTTTTAACTCATTGATATCTTTCTGCGTCAAAGTTCAGGTTTCACAACTAAAATAATTGTTTAAAGGCCAGATAATTGCTTCTTATATTTTAAATATCGATTCCCTTTCTCAGGGATTAAATTGTTCCTCAAAAGTTGTTGATCTGCTACCTTTTAAAATTCTATTCATTCTGTTACGGCAGTTTTATGCACAGTTGAAATAAAGTACAACCTCGATATCTCAAATCTCTCGGGACGAGGAAAAATTTCGAGATATCGAGTTTTCAAGTTATCAAGGTTTTTAAAAAATTACACTAGTAACTCTCACATTTACACACACGTACGCTATATGCATTTATATATTTTATATTTCTAATTGTCGAAAGTGCACAGGATAAGATTTTGAAATGAACCACAATTTCAACTTGGTTTTTTCGCCTAAAATTTTAAAAATTCTAATTTTATCTTTACCCAGTAACCTCACATTCAAAAAGTTCTCAGCAGCCATTTTGTAGAAATTAAAAAAGTTGAATGATGAAAATGAGGAACTCATTTTCCGTTTTCGCTCGAAGACTGACGGACGAAAAATCGAACCCCTTTCCTCAAAGTGGACAACATGTTCGAGAGAAATGCACAAAGATTCTAAACTCTGGGGAAAACATATCACCCCTTTCATGCCAACACTCCCCTATTATCTTGCCCCAATCCCCTATTCACATTTCAAAGAAAAGGGATGAAAAACGTTAAGCAACTGTCTCTGGAACTGGTTTTACTACAAAAATTGCCAAAGCAAAACGACAACTGAAACTTGCTTCTGTGCAAAAATTTCGACATATCAAGGGTTTCGAAAAATAAATTTCGAGATAACTATGGAAAATACATAGGGGTTTTTATAGAAAATGCTGGGGAAAATTTTTGTTTCGAATCATCAAGGGTTTCGAGATAAGGAGGTTCGAGATATCAAGGTTTGACTGTATTGTTAAATGCCTGAGTTGCGCTGTTTTTCTTTCTGAGTTTTTAGATGAGGCTGCCTCTTAAATCTCTCTCCAATGGTAAGCTATGTCAGCCTCTGCTTCATCGCGGACAAACCTCGTTCCGCATCCGCCGTCGCGACCGTAAACTCCCTTTCCGACTTCCTTTTGGAAGGAATTATGCTTCAGTTATCATCATCCCTTTATCCTTCCGTAAACTCGTAATTTATGGAGCCTCCCTCGTAAATATACCCTCCCCTCGTATTAAGGCCACAATACTGAGGGAGCCAACTCATCTAGCATTTTGGTTCCTAACAGGGCACATGATACCACGTAGTATCTAGTATGGGTACCAAAACCGCGTTGAAGAAAACTGGTATTTAATGAGCTGTAGACAAGGGCGCATCCAGTTCCTGATTTTAGAGGATGTCATTTCGTAAGTGGAAAAGAGGCATAAGTGAAATTTTTGTGCATAAATAGGCGTATGAGGTCGAATTTTTTGAAATTTTTTTCCCTAAAATGTAGTTTTAGGGTATCTTTTGTTACTAAACAGTAGGCTTTCCAGATTTCTGAAATGTTCAACCGGGGCAGCGGACCCCCCCCCCTCACTCCTCCTGTCACGTGTAATCTAGGGTTCACCCCCTTGACAGTTTTTTACGGTGTTTTAGAGGGTAGTTCATTATCAATAGTTTGTGAACTTATAAACCAGAAGCAATAATAAATTACTCAAGCGTATAAATTTAAATAGTTTTTTTCTTACGTTGATATTTATAACTTACTTAAATAAGAATTAACACTTTGATTGAGGAATAAAATTTGAATATCATTGACATGAACTTTTCATTGACAGCAGGATTTTTGATAGAAAATCTTTTTTGGTTTTAATCTAGATGTAAAAATCTTCACAAGCTAATCCGATAATTATTTTACATGTCATCAAGCCTTTTACCATAGATTCAATATTGGACTCGCGAGGAGAGTCTCTTGTATCGCACGGTCACGATTAGCAAGACAAAACGATAGGATACGACGTCAATATTATTTATTAGCAGGTCATCACTCGTCTATATATAGTTTTCACTTTTCATACAGTACAGTGAAATAAATGACGAAGTAATTATCCTAATTAATCCTTCGTAGTTGAATAATTTTAGACTTTTTTGGTCATCTATAATCAAATTTATTTTTTATCGCAACGTGAAGTAAGCCATCCGGGACACCGAAATTTTGTCTGAAAACCGGGACGTCTGGCAAGCGTACTTAAGAGGGATTATGACCATCATGACTCATCTTTGGATCCCCGCCTTGTTGGTTGGTTGCGTTGGTTTTAAGGGCTCAATAGTCGTAATGCGGCAAACGATTATTTAAAGACGCTTGAGGGCAGCATAGTGTACCAAAAGTTTATTTTAGAATAAAAGATATAAAACATCTAAAATTTTGAAGAAAAAGTCGAAATACACATAAACAAAGTTTTAAATGTGGAATAACCAGCCGATATAATGTACTACACGATTTTTTTTTTTTACTAACAATGAAAAATACAATAAGATACACAATAACCCAAGACAAACACTAAATTATATACATAAATTGAATCTTCTATAAGAATGAGAATAATTTGGGATGGCATCTGTCCCCAAGCGATTCCTTCAAGGGAAGATGAAAATTAGTAAAGAATTTGAAATGAACATGATTTGAATCCGCGCCTGGCTTCCGATGTGTTGCTTGATTGATGTTGGACTACTTTAATCTCTCAAATAGAGAAGATTTCATTAGTTCAGTTTCGAAAGTACGTTCACAGGAGACGTTTTCCAAAAAGCAATTGCTAAATTAAAAGAAAAAAATCAGTTAACTTGCTAGATTTGTTCAGAGTGACATGTTACTCAACTTCCCATCAGTTATACATATGACGTAGCAACCAGCGGCTATAATAACGTATTGACAATATAGTCGAGATGAGGTTGGATCTCTAGGCATATGGGCGTAGCCAGGATTCCCATTAGGGACAGACGGGCATAAGGGGGGTTGTATCGAATTCTAGTCCTAAAAACATTTTAGGGCTATATTAGGACCCCTCTAAAACATTTTATGCTATTTTTGGTCAGATGAGGGAAGAAAAAACGGTTAGTATATGGCACTTCCTCCGAAATTTTTACGAATTGAAGTCATTGCAATTTAAAATTACCTTTTGTGACATTTAAAAGAGCGTGTGGATCAGAGGTTCTTTTCTATTGAAGGGCACCTGCCTCTCCCTGCCCCTATCTGGCTCCGCTCATGTCTAGGCACTATACTTGGATCCATAGCTCTCTGGGAACTAAGATGTCAGTCAGATCGGCCTGTTCTAGTGCAGATCCTCAACTAAAAGCATGACATTTTGTGGAACTGTTAATGGGTTCGTTACATCATTTTTTACTCTTTTTACTGACTATTCATTCGTGGTATTTGTTCGATTTGTCATCGATTAACTTCTTCAATTAAGTTGCTAAAAATAGCTGTTGTATTTCGAATGATGTCATAAATAAGGGAATCAACGTCACAAGTTTTAGAAATATTGTTTAACATATGTTTCAGGATTTGTGCGAATCCCTTTGTTAAAGCGTGAAGTTGTGAGATGCAGGATGCTTTAAATTCGATGAAGCACATGCGTGCAATATTTTAAAATTTTATGCTTTTATTAACGTTGGGTTTTGTTATGAATGCAGAGCTGTTATACCTGCTGACAGAATTTCATAACATTTATTTTTAACTCCTTTTGCTGTCTGCTCCTGAAGAAATTGAAGAAATCATGCCCTCCCCCTCCCCACCTCGTTTTTTTTTTTTATATATATATATATTCATATTTGTACTATAACTGTGAGGAAAAAACCAGAATTTTTGGGAGTACTTAGGAAATTTTAAAATCAGCAAAACGTGAAATTTGGCGAAAATTTGACAACTTTATTTTTATAGACTTTTTAAACTACTACTAGGTATTAATATTTTCTATACTTTGTTCTGAATATTTAATGATTGTATTGTAATAATATTATTTATTCCCAGCTTTGTAAAATTATTCGTTTTAGTTAACCACCCAGTTCCCCCCCCCTCCCCCCGTCATTGTTACAGTAGACTTCCACTTAGCCGGGATGGTCGGGAAATGCCTTGGCCTGAATAATCAAAATTGACGTAACTTTTTATGATTTTTTTTTCAATGGTATAAAAATATAAAATGTCACCATAGAGCATAAATTAATACGTAAGAAGAATTACCCCGCAAATTCCTGAATTTTTTCTCTGACGCTGTACTATCTTCCTCTTAGATCAAATAAAAAGTAAAATTGGGGGGACGGGAAGGGGGAGGAAGGGCATCCTGCGTAAGCTACAATCCGTATAAACCAATCCCGGTTAATCGGGAGATTTAAATAAAATTTTTAAATAAAATTTGTGCATCAACACATATTTCAGTGGTGCCTCTCTCCACTAAGAGCAATGGCACCCCTCCCCCCAAATATCGCGAAGACCTCCCCCCTCAAAAAACACAAACCCTCCCCCCAAAAAAATTAAAAAAACCCTCTAAACACCCCCTAAAAATTTCAATGGCGTAGTCTGCGCCATGCCCCCCCCCCCCCCCCCAGATGGGCACCCCTGCATGTTTGCTAAAATTTGAAGACAATTTAATTCTGTTTCAGTTTGGTAATGGAGATTGAGATTAAAAATTTAAAAAAAAAATCTTTCTAAATATTTAGACTGCCGTTGCTGTAATGTTTGACTGGAGAGGATATAGAGATAGACGAATGGGGTTGTTTAGAATAACTTCTGAACGACGCGGTCGATAAGTTGGCGGTAGCGCTCCACCCACAGCGGTGATGGCGCCAATCCTGCTCCCCCGCCCATTCTTCAAAGAGTTTGTCGCCAGTGATCCTTCCATCCCAGCGTTTACTTTCTTCTAGCGCATCCCTGGAGCTGTGACGTTTATTAGTTGTGTAAACTCTTGAAGAGTAAATACGTTCTGCGCTGCTTTTCAGGTTACTGAAGGAAATTTTAGCATTTTAAGTGTGTTGTTAATTTGAATGATAGACTTGAAGTATCGTTTAGGTGGCTCAATTCGTTAATTATTTTGTCTGAAATTGTTTTGATGAAATTTAATAGTTTCTGGTGCACAACATCGACAATATTATTTCCAAAGCTCATTTATGGTTGTATTTACTGTGTGAAAAGTAGTTTTATAGAAGGTGTAGTGATAAGTGTTTCACTATAAGCTAAAGTGGACCTTGATGAAATACAGCTTTGATTTTTATTTCCTTCTTTATCATGGAGGAAACGAAAATTAAAAATTTCTGAAAAGAACAGAAAAATGTCTGTTTTCTGCTGTCCCCCCCCCCCCCCCCCCAATGTTCATGCAAGTGAATTTCGGCTAAACTTAGAAAGTGAGCTCTAAATTATCAACTGAATCTGGAATAATACTTGATGCTTGAAAGTTTAGATGCGAACGTTTTCGAATTTTGTGAGCAAGAAACCTTTATAACATCCATTGTATACAATAAACAATATTTAAAACAAAAAACCATCGTGAAAAGGGAAATGTATGGAACCCTTAATTTTTAAATTTACGAACTATATGATGTTGATTTCTGAGCGAAAGTTACAGTAACAGATTTTGAATAATATTTAGAGCATTTCTCTTTTAAATATTTGGTGGTGTTGGAGATGTTTTGCCAGGATTTCTGTGCAATACAGTGCTTTTAATCGTCTCTTTTTACAAAAAGTCAATTTTACAGACAGTCAATTAGATTTTTTTTCAATAGAATAAGTGCATTTTTCTGAACTGTTTTCGGAAATGACAGCCAAGACAGTTGCACCTTCAATATTTTTATTATCAGTGCATTCGAAGTTATTTCTGTGAATTTCAAGATGTCTTCTAATTGCACACAATTTTAAAGCGTGACACATTATTCGCCGCATTAAGAACAGCATGGAAGATGCTAATAGCTGGAATTGTTCTGGCTCTCGCAACAGACATACCAGAAACTGGATTTTGGAAGGCGACTTAGACATAATTTCTAGAGTACCTCAACATCCTAACTTCATCAGAATAGAGGTAAGGTGTATTCACGGAGATTTTGATGTCATTTTACTTTGGTTCTGTCGTTTTTTGGTTTCATATTGGTCTGTCTTAGGTCTATATTCATGCATGAGTATCTCGATTAACCGGGGGGTGGGGGGAGGGGGTGCGCCGAAGATCGTTTTTTTGCGGAAAATTCAACTTCAATCTAGTTATTTCTACTATATTAGCAAATGTAATGTTCTGAAGAACTTCTCCAAATCATTATAATTAATCATATAATTTGTGTAAAATAACCAACTTCTTACTTAAAAAGTGACGTTGTTATTATTTTTCTCAATATTTAAGATAACCTTTCAAATCTCACGCTAATGTTCATGCGTTAATACTGGTACATCCGCCTTTCGTATGAGGTCATTTTTGAAAAACTGAAGTTTTAAATATAGCAGAAGAAACAAACCTACAGTAAAATTTTACTAACGCGTACTATGAAACCGTCGAAATTGACGCATTAAAAAAAAATGTAAGTTTTAACTATAACGTTAACTATTATACCATTTTGATCAGGACTTGAAAGTTAGCGTGCAAGAGAGAACTATTAACTCAATTAAGAAGTGATGGATGAGCTCTTTTTAAAGAGATAAGATAATGTTATATAGAATCTCTAATTTATATTTTTTTTCAGAATTTTCCTGTTTATTATCGTATAACTTGGAATTTTCTTTTTCTTTTTTTTTTCTAGTGTTAAAACCCGCATGGGGCTTATGTATGCCATAAAATGTTTTTCGTAAAACATTTTTTAAAAAATTTTCAACTTACCAATTAGGTGTGCTATGTGTATTTCAGGAAAACGAAAAAGAAAGAAAAAAAAACCCTCTTTGTTTTAAACTTATTTTAATGCATGGATATTTTAGAAACTTTTCAGACCTGTGCGCCCTAATGAGAGGTCACGGGGATCACTGTGACCTCCCAAAATTTCCTTATTCGGCAAATTCTGTCTGACTATCCGGCAAATTTGGAGAAAAAATTACAATATTACAATTTTTAAATGCTTGACTTTCCTTTTCATTAGATGTACTTATGTGTGTATTCTGGTAATTTATCATTCGGAGAAATTATGGGTTCCATTCGGCGTATTAAGACTTTCCGCCCCCCATAAATTTAAGTTAGGGTTCCCTTGCCTGTGTAAAATCACTGTTAAATTTAAGTATAGCAAAGTACAGATCTTTGTGAGCAAAACATACCTTTCTCACCCCGAAAGTATTGTTTTCGATGTCATTTACTTCAGGGTGAATTTCTGTCATTCCACTAAAGCTCATCTTCACTTCTTTCCAAAACGGTGGAAACGCCGATGTAAAAAAAAAAAAAAAAGAAAAAAAAAAACAATATTTGAGCTGTTATATCTTGCGTTCAGTTTTGTTTAGTTCAATCACACATTAGTTAAAGGGACATACGTCTCACTTTGGCAGATGATGTGACAACTACCCCAGAAAAATATGACTTTTATGAGGTAAATGTATTTTGGCGAATTTTTCTGCTTCAAAACTAGCAAGCGACCTTATATGCGTAGGTAAAACATTTGTGAGTTAAAATAACTATTTAAACCACTCAATACATAAAGTCAGACAAAACAACGTAAGTAGAAGCACAAATTTGTAAACTCTTAATTGTTGTGGAATTTATAGAATTAATTGTAGTTGTAAACTTGCCTATATTGGACAGACGCGGCGTGCTTTAAAAATTCGCTTGAAAGAGCATCAAAATTATGTGAAAAAACAACAATTAAATAAGTCTAGTATTGCTCAACATTGTTGGGATTCGAATCACTCTTTTGATTTTAACTCTTATCAGATTATCCAAAAATGCCCCAATTCATCAGATCTTGACTTTTGGGAATCCTTTCATATTTTGAGGAACAGTTCTAACTTAGTTAACGATCTTATAGTACAGTAAAATTAGGCCAAAAAATGGCCAAACCCAAACATCCAAAAAAAAAAAGTGAAACCTGTTGCAAATTACTTCTTACCCTTCCAGCAAGAAGGGGTAAAAAGTCCCAGCACTTTGCGCGTCGGGTTTTGGGGGGAAGGGGGGAGACGAAATAATCCTCTACTTAAATAAAAATAATTTCTATTACTTAAAAAAAATACTGAAACCTCGCAGAAACCACTCTATAATAGTAAAACAATAAACTCTCACATAAAAAAATTCTAATTAACAGGGGTGTACAGGCGGGGGGGGGAATGGGGGGGGGGGGGGGTGTCCATGGAGCAGCTTTGCGTCATTGGAATTTTTAAGGCAGTTTTTTCAAGGGGTATTTCTTTCTTTATTGAGGACTTTTATTCTTGATGGGTACTCCGTCACACTTAAGGGGTGCGCCATCGCTTTGAAGGGGGGGGGGACCCTGAATTTACATTCCAAAATCACAGTGAGTGCACATTTGCAGTGAAGTTCACGAAACAATTTCCCTGACTTAAACTTTTCCGAAGTACAAAATGCCTCACAATGATATGGTAATGTCAGAATGATAATTCTAAAAGATCTAAGCGAGCTCAGTAACCAAATTATTTGTGACTAGAGTTATTAAACTGTTTAGAGCGCTGGAAAAAAAAATTCCTGTGCAGCATAAAAAAAGTCCAAATTGACCAAAGTTTCCCTACTTCTTGATTAACTTACTTCAACTTTTCTACAATCTTTTGCCATCACCGTAAGGGTGGGACAAACCGGAATTGCCAATAGTGAGACGGGCAATGCTGCAATTCTCTAAGTCGGTGGGGGTTCTCAGTTGCAAACACCGAGCTACCTCTCTTTTATGCAGCTGGTTATGTGAATTATGCTAAATATGCAGACATATACTTGCAACACTATCTCAAACTTTTGAGTATATTATGCGATAAAAAAAAATTAATCACATCAAACATCAGCTAGCCAACGATCTAACGCAGTGACAAATTCAGGTGGTCTAGAACCTGTAGTGATTCAAAGATAGTACAAGTCTTGATGAGAGCAATGAGCAATACAACAATAATAGAATGCTAAATATTTACACCTTTTTGTCTCCCAGTTTGGAAATCACAATTCGTTTCTAAAGCCCCCAGAAGTTTCTTCCCTCTTAAGTTGGTAGTGGTATTGCTCGCTGATGATAAGGTGAGTTGCGATGAGACCTTTAACGTTCGGGCAGTAACATCAAAGGATATTGAAGGCAAACAGTTTTGTGGCATTTCTTTGTAAAGGAGGTAAACAGTTATGTCTTTAGCGTCTGTTACGAGAGTAGTTACTATCTGTAAAGATGTGTAAGCCCAAACCATCTTTTACACCGAATGGTAGGAACAGTAAAGATGGAATAACAAATTGTTAAAAACTTCTGGTACGAGTTATGCGCTGATCCTCCATCAGTATTCGATGAATCTGGTTTCAGAAGGAAAGAAATCTTGTATCGTTAAAGTGCTATTATCTGAAGCAAAAGGTTCATCCACCATCACAGAAAGAACAGCTGGTGTCATATATGAGGCAGTGAGAAGCAAAGGGATGTAAGTGGACATTTTCAAGTTTTGAATAAAACGCGTTTAAAGAAAAAAGTCCTAAGTAGACTTTCATTGATTTTTTTTTTCTAAATCATGCTGTATAGAAGCAACTACCAGGTCTACTAGGACCATTTCTTGCCCCAAGATATAGGAGAGGTTCACCAACCATTTGCACTGGTTATCCCCAAATTTTTAATTTTGCCCTTTGCTTCTCACTGCCTCATATGTAATAGAAGGAAGATACCCGCTTGAACATATTTTTGGCAATGATATGTAAGTTTCAAGGAAATATGCCAGCAATGCAGCGTGTAGGTCACTTGTAAGTATGGGAAAGCTAGTGTCATTTTTGATGGGTGTAAAGAAAGCACCACAGAAATATAAATGAAGTCCTATTACAACAGCCAAGCCTTCTGCTCTAGAAGACTTTCTGCGTCTCAAATCTTGTACTTGCTCTGAGGGGTTCATTGGATATAGTGAATGTTTGAAAAGTCTGAAAGTACACTGAAGTGCTCAATTATATGCACAAACTGTGTTAGACATAGCTGCAACAATAACGATTTTGCTGAGGATCTAGATTCCAAAAAACATCTTGATAACGAAGACTTTTTGTTACAAGCTTAGGAGAAATCATTTGAAAGCAAAAAAAAGTTCAGCGTTATTTTTCTGGCCATTTAATCAAATGTGCGCCATCAGAGGGGGTGGGGGGGGGAGGATAATATTTTAGTACATAATTTCGTTTTGGGACGTGAGCTATTGTTCTTATGGGGTGGACAGTCCTGATTTATGCATTTTAGATTTGCATGAAATAATACTTCTACTTGAAATAAAAGGTGGGGGGGGGGGGTGAGGATTTATTTTATTTGGCAGTGGGGGGGGGGTTGTAGCTTTGAGAGGAGGTGCACCATCGCTCTTGGAAAATGGACACACTTGATTTCTAACGATTTTCTTAGCATAAAATAATGTTTCCATATGAAATGTATGGAGGGGGGTTCGGGGGTACTGCTTCGCTTTACGGGGATAGGGGGGTTCTGTAGCATTTGTGGGTTTTGTCATCCCTCTTGGGGGTTAAACACCTTTAATTTTATGCTTTTAAATTTAGTATAACATAGTATTCGCACTTTAAATTTATTCTAAAAATTCTGAAAAAATACCCAAAACTGCAATTTTTAGATGCCCCCCATTCCAAAACCCGACGCACAATGGGGTGGGACTTTTTACCTGCTCTTATTGGGAGGGTAATAAACAATTTGCACCAGGTTTAGCTTTTTTTTTTGGATGTTTGGGTCCGACCCCTATTTTTACTGTACTACTTAGTGCAGTTCCATATTTTTCTAACATTTGGCTCCCATATCTTTAATACTGTCCTTTCCCCATTCCCCCCCCCCCTTTTTTTTCTCTATCTTCCTTTGTTTATTTTTACCTTTTTGTCTTGATTGACACCTTCCCCCTCAATTTTCTTCTATTTATCTTTATTTTTCCTTTTTTTAATATTTTTTGTTTCGGTTTATTTTATTTCTTGGTTTTCCATTCTCCTTTTCCTTTCTTGCGGTTCACGGTTACTGACAATTTCTTTTCTTTTTCTTTAAGCTTCGGCTTAATCTTTGTCCAATTGAATTCTTTCTTTCTGGGTTCGTACCTAAGAGAAAGCTCCTGCCCTTTGCTTGCATTCCTATTGGTTCCTGATCGGTTTATAACTTTGTCATTGGTGTTTGGCTAATCCGCTGTTTTTATCTTTTAAGCTGCATGCTCTTGGCTTTTGTTGGATGTCTTTTCATCCATAAGCTCATTATTTTTTGCATTGAAAAAGGCGTTCCCTGTAACGCCGAAACACGTGTCTGTTGTAATTTACAAATTTGTGCTTCTACTTACGTTGTTTTGTCTGACTTTACTATTCAGCACAAAGGTATTTATTTATCTCACTCAATACATGTTTTATTAAAAACGCGAACAAAAGTTATAATACGTACTAGTGGAATATTTTGCTTGTTTTAGTATCTAAAGCCTTGTTTTAATATCTAAAAAAGTAAATGCTTAAAATTCAAGCTAGAGACCGAAAAACATCATAAATGTTATTTCTTCAAGTTTTTTTTTTTTTTTTTTTTTTGTGAAAACGCCATAACTTCCTCAATAATTGATCAATTTCATAAGTAAGCATCATTTTAAAGATTTTTTTTTTAAAGTTTTCTCCGAAAAATAAACAGAAAACTCACGGCTCGTTGTTTTTTGAAAAAATCAGATTCTTCTGTTTTTTTCTAAGCATTTTTTTTTAATGTCCAGCGAACCACGAGAGAATCCGCGTGGCTCAGGTGGTTAAAGCGTCGCGTCGTGCTTGAAACGCGAACACCTTGAGTTCGATCCCACCGTGCGTTTTGTTGTTTTTGAATAACTTTTTTTTTTTCTTCGGGTTGATCTTGATTAAAATTTCCGAGAACATATGATATCGAAACTCAGTGCAGAATTCTGAACTGCAGTAGTACTGTTACATTAAAATCAGGAATGAAAATGTTAATTTTAGCATGGTAAATTATAGTATCATTAATAATGTATCATAAAAGTTTTTTTTTTTTTTTTGGTGCCTCCTTTATTCTTTTTAAAACTATAAATGTAAGACATTATTTTGTTCTATTTTTCACCGCTGTCTGCCAAAAATGAACAAACAATTCACATTGGGATTTTTTCCCCGAAAAATTACGATAAAAAAATCGGATTTTTGAATTACTTCTGTCAAGTGCGAATGTTCCGCACATGTCAACTAGCTTCGTTTATTTCTGTTCAAAATATTTTTATCCAAAAGAGACCCCTCACCAGAATTTACAGTAGCAGAAACGAACCCTTCAGAGGCTATCAGCGAAATAGTTTTTATTGAAAAGAAATGAATATTGTATCACAACCATTATCTGAAATGTCTAAATTTCTGTATACATTTATTTATTTATTTATTTATTTATTTGAACTTAATTCCAAGCTTTACATTCTCCTTATTTAAGATAATTATTCATTCATTTATTGCTTTTTAATACACAAAGGCTTTGGTGAATACTAATGATCTCTATTTTATTAAAATAACCGTTAATAGACCGAGAAAGGACGATGATAAAATTCTGAACTGATCTATTTCAGTTTTTATTGAGTTTTATTAGGTAGCTTGGTCATCCACTAATTATATTTATTACCTACTTGCGCATTTATTTTATTTGTTGAACAAAAGCTAATATTAAATTAAAAATCTAACCCCCCTCTCCCGACCCTGACTGGCTTACCTCATATTAAAATGAACCTTGCGAGCCAGAACTGGCAAACATATAAAATTTCATTTTTTTTGTATAGGTTGCATGATTAAACACGGGGGGGGGGGGGGATAATCAGAAATCATTGAATTAAGTTTTGCTAACCGCAAAAGCAGAATCAAGAGGGGAAATAGAAAATCGTTTTTAAAACCTTGCTTCAAAAGTATTTTATTTGTTAACAAATAGAAAATGGCAAACAAATAAACATTTTAGTTCATTGAGCTTTCTCTCCTTGGCTGCCAACAATAAAATTGTTATCAAAGGCTTAGAATTGTGTTTACAATTTACTGGAAAAGATGTTAATTCCAATTCCAAATAACAAACACATTTCATCATACGCAGAAAAATTTCATCTTTAGATTGCTACTAATAGTTTTAATGTGCAAGGAAGCTTTCACCATCAAATTTGCGAAAGAACGCTAGTTGTATTTTTGATTAATATATCCTGCGGGTAAAGTTTTACAAAGATTCAACCTTTGGAAGAACACTCTTGATCTAGTCACTTTTTGTACACAAATGCTCAAAATTGGTTCATCCGTTTAGTTGCTGCGATGCCAGACGGACCTCCCAACCCCCTTAGTCGGTGGTCAAAAACAACAAAACAGAAGTATGCACAATTTTTACACGTACTATTCTGTGGCCAAATTTTTAGCCAGATTCAGGAGATATCTAGTCCTTTGATAGTAATCTTAGTTTCGTGCACCGAAAAAAATATTTTTCTAATTGTTAGTAATGCAAGCTTTGAACAAGTTTAAAAGACCAAGAAATACTGATACTTGGGGCGTAGTTATACCTTTAGCACGTTGCACCTCTAGGAATTATTTTTGTTGCAAAAATGACAGATTTGATTTACGAAATTGCTATCTTCCCCCGTTGCCGTTGAGGTGAGGTAATTTTGGTGCTTCCCAGATAAGCTGCTCTTCGCGCTCTTTTTTGGGGCTGTTTTTAGAAGTGGATGCATTCATTGTAACACGTGCTGACGGTTAGTGTCAACAGATTACAAATGCCGACCAGATGCCAACTTATACTTTTTTTCTCCCTAAATGCTTGCACGGAAGGCTTTAAAAAAGGGGTCTTCAACCAATGGTCCGGGAAGCGTTTTTCACAAAATACAAACGAAACTTCAAAAAGGGAAAACAAAGTTCTCTGTAGATATGAATAGTGTTCCACCTGAACTTAAGTTAGAATTTGTAGATATGCAGTGTGACTTTGCGATAAAATGTAATTTTTTTGAAACACCTTCAGTTGACTTGTTCAGTCAAATGAAGAATACGAAATCATAAACTAGAACACGTTTAACTGATCAACATTTGGAGGCTACATTAAGAATCACAACCTCACAGATTCGCCCGAATATTGAAAGTTTGACACAGCGAAAATAAGGTCAAGTTTCTCATTAAGAATGAAGAGGTTTAAGTCCCTCTAGTAATGTGAGTGTTTTTCTCTTTTTTTAAATAGTTTTTATTGTTGATGAGTTATGAAGCATCGTTGTGTACTCGTATATCACCATTCTGTTTCATTATTTATAAAAAATGTGCTAAAGTATATTAAATTTTATTCTACTGAACTTATTGTTTTTTGGCCACAAAACAATGGACAGTTTAAAAATTGTTAACCCTGCATTTCCTCTTTGAAATTACTTAATGTGCTGTAACATCTTTCCATTTTCAAATTTCTGCCTACGTTATTAATTTGACTGTTGCATGGCCCCGCGATCTTTATGAATTTTTTAATGAGTCCCTTGGTGGTTGACCCCCACTTTAAAAAATTATTTTATTTCTGAAAATTACATCAACTTTTGCCTTTATTGCGTAGTTTTTTTTTTTAAACAGAAGCACTCAACGATTGCTTATTGTTTTCACTGTACCGTATTTGTCATCCGCTGATTTTTAAAAGCCATATTTTTAAACAAACGTTTGTATGTTATTATTTACGTCACACCTACTACCTATTACTTAGGGCAGAAAGTTGAGAACGACACAGGTGCAAAAGTTTAAATGTTTTCAAGGGATCCATTGTTAGACTTAGGACCGAAAATCCCTATTTAGTCAAAAAAAAAAAAAAAAAAGTAAAACAGGAAATTCAAGTGGTACTGCTCCTAACAGCAATGAATTGCCACTGCACGGAACTTAAAATACCGTGATATGTTGTATTTTTCTAAGAGAAAAATATGTTTATAAGAAATGATGATTTCATAAAGTTTATGCTGTTCGATTGAACTTGAACTGTCATAATGAATATTAAAGCTCAGACCAGTGGCGTAGCTAGGGAGGGGCGGTGAGCCGGTCCGCCTCGGGCGGCACTTTTTGGGGGGCGGCAATATCAGACTTTTGATGCGAAAAAATTATCTATTATCCAGATCTCGTACTGGAGGCGAAAAAAATACAAAATGTCTTCGAATTGTAAGGTTTTAGTACGACTATGTTAATAGAATCACTCTAATACAAAACTTATGCTTTTCTTGTGGACATCTCGGAACTAACGTTTGTTTTTTCTCTTCCTTTGTCTGAAGCTACAGACTGAGGGAGGTGGTAGTGTTAAGTCAAGGGACACTTTTTTTTTCTTTTTGCTTTTAATCTACACTATTACGGAGGAAACAATAAATTTCATAACCTTTCGTAAAATGATGAAGCTATCACTTGATTTTAAGTATAAGTTGTAAGTTCCTAGGAAACCACCGTATTTAAAAAAAAAAAAAGAAAACACTTTGTTTGAAGGAAAATGACAACAAGAATAAAAGGAGAGAGGTCTCAAATGGTGGCCGATTTCTTGCTCATTTTCAGGATAGCATTATCTGTTTCAACAACATTGCTTTGATTGGTCATTGACTAAAAAATTTCCACTAAGACAGAATGAATTTTATGATAATTTTATTTAAAAAAAAATTCACAACTCAAATAATAATTGACTGTACTACTGCATTATATCAACTAATTCCTTTATACAGTAAGTTTCACATTTAGGCATTCATTTTAAGGAAAAGTTTTTAATTAGTAAAATGATCCCTAGGCAGAGCTTTTCACATTTCGACCTATATTAGTGAAAAAGAGAACCATCCAAATTTGGTTATATAGCAGTACCGGATCTGGGGAAGGAGAGGAGGTGAGTCTTGTTCCCTTTGAGAAACCAAAAATTCTCTCCCAAACTTCTTCCCCCAACCAAACCCTCTGAACTTTCTCTCATAACGTTGTCCGTCAAACAACGGCTGAAGTCGCGCTTTTAGGACGTCATTTTCAAAAAGTTTCAATCTGGGACTACAAAACCATCTGACTTTCCAACATTTTTGGAAAACATTTGGAAATTTATGCCGGAAAGATAGGCTACAATGCGTTTTTGAAACTTCGTCATCGAAAAATTTCCAGATAGCTCCTGAACGTTCCCTATTTTATTTAACGTCATCAAAAACAGACTATAAATGATTTCAAGTTTGAAAATATTTCGGCAGGAATATACAGTCTTTGTTGAAGTTTGCGGCGACCCTTACACCATTAGATACAGCCTACATTTACGTGCTTTTCTTTTGTTAAAAAGCTTTCCGGACAGCGCCCGCGAACCCTCCCCAATATCTTCTCGTATCCAAAGATAGCGTAAAATTGCTTTTTTAACGCTTCAGTTTCGGAAATTTCCCTTGAGAAGTCACCAAAGAATGCATAAAGCTAATTTTAATATTGAAAACAAAAAAAGAAAAAGGCTGGAGGGAGCTCAAAGCGTATTTTCTATAAGCGTTACTGAAAATTGCTTAAAATTCCGAATTTTGACTTAACTTTTGAAATGTTTCTGTGGGGCTCTAAATTGCTGTTATTTCCTCAAAAAAAAAAAAAAAAAAGAAAAAAGAAAGAAAAAAAAAAAAAAAAGTTTCTTTTCTTGTTTTTAAAATTTTATTAGGTACAATACTTTTGACTCTTTAATGTGTCAACTATTGCCCAGCATAAAGGGTGACCAATTAGGAAACCGCCCCGGGCGGCAGAAAGTGTAGCTACGCCACTGACTCAGGCACCAATGGAGATTAATTCATTTTTATATGCTTTTTGGTTTTTTGCAAGTTTTAATGGAACACATAATACTTTTCTCAGTTATGAAAGCATAGCTAAAAAATGTTATCATAATATTGTTTCCCAATTTAAATAATTAACCTAAAATTTTAATGATTAACACTTAAAAAAACATCAATATTTCACAGTTTTTATCTGAACAGCATTTTTTTCTTTTTTTTGAACAAATTCGATCCACTGATAGTCTTTTTTATTTGAATAATGATTCTCATATTTTGTCTCTTGTTCCTCGAAAGATAATTCGAAATTAAACGTTCGTTCGTCAAATGGTTCGTGTTATTAAGAATAATCACTTTTAGAAACAAGAGTACAGTTTTGGGATGAAAGAAATGAGAGATATTCGTCATACACGTTAAATAACCTCTTGAACAAAATCAATCCTTGTATGAAGTTTCATAACCTTATCGAGTAGTTCAAACCACTTGAAGAGCCAACGAGCGTGGGATGGCTACATTTCCCCTTTGATGATTCAGACGCTTCGACGCTTAAATTCTGTCGCATCGACGTTACCACTCCTGACTTCTGCACCCGAACCTTTTTGTTACCGAATGCGGATTTTTAAAATTTTGTTTTCATTTCGTCCCGCTGGCCCTTTTTTACCCCCCGGCGTTAATGCTTCCACGTTCAGCAAAGTTTTTAACCCATTGAGTGTTTAAAGAGTTAAAATAAGCTTCACGTAGTGTTTCATTTTTTACACATGAGTTGTTTGTTATTCCCTTTAAAATTGGATGTTAAATGAAAGTCTTGAAACTGGTTTGGTACTTGTTTTTTTCATTTTAAAAGTTTGTCCCCATCTTTCAGTCAGGGATGGCCAAAAGGCTGATAGTTCAGAATTGAACTGCTTATGATTCACTTCGACTACTTTGTGTATGGATAAAAAAGGCTATACGCTGAAAATTTTTGACATGTTTCCTTTTTCCGAGCCATTTCATTGACTGTTCAGCAGAGGTTCGGGGGGGGGGGGGGGATAGCCCCTAGGGAAAAAAATAAGGTGGAATCTCCCACTTTGACCAAAATTTTAAATAGGATTTTTAAAATTGAAGTGGGATTTTTTTTTCTCAAATCGCTTGAGATAAATATTTGTTTGAACTAAGTATTTGCTTATCATACAGCACAAAACGTATTTAAGGAGCACAGCATCGAAAGAGAATATTCGATTTGTTTGCTAGAAGAAGTGTGCATTGTGCACGTTAATTATTTTAGAGATAAACTAATTTTTCAAAGAAAAGTTAACAATAAAATATCTGAATTTCTGCTGCAATGGGAAAATTCTTTTTGTTTAAATCAGTCATTTACTAAACGATGTGCTAATGAAGTACTCTTGATTGTTACAAGAAAATGTGTAATGCTTCCAAAAGACGAAATAAGCGTTCGAAAATGGCCATTTTGCCGACGAAAGTCCTTTTGATGCAAAATGGGTTAAGAAACACGTTTTGTTTGGTACAACTAAAAGCGGAAGATTAACTCAAAGTTCCGAAAGGTGTTTGCGCATTGTAAACCCATTTATATTAGCTATTTCCCCCAAAAAGTATGATAAATAGAAAATTACTTACACTGAAAAACATGGGTGCCCATATGGGGTGAGGGCAAGTGGGGGCTCAAGCCTTTCCCCCTAGAAATAATAACTTCCTTGCTTTTAGTCCTTTTTTCTTTGAAAAAATGTAAAAATATCTCCAGTTTCTTCTCCAGCCATTAATGAATAAATTATTAAAAATGAACTATCTCTAATCTGTACTGAAATCGGTTTCTATGGGGACAGGGTTCGTACGCTCCTTCAAAACTCCTCCAATACTCCTTCATTTTGGAAAATTTTTTAAAGGGCTCTTCAAACTCCTTCATTTCGGTTTGAACTCCTTCAAAACTCCTTCTTAAGACAAGACTATATAATCTTCCTCTGTGACAGTAACTTATAATACTTTGATCGACAACTAACTTTGTCACAAAGGCGATTTTAATGTAGTAATTTTGTGCATTTATTTTTTTCATAAAGATGTGAGTTACAAATTGATCATAGTTAAATCATAAAAGTTGAAGGTGAAAGTTTTATTAGAAGACTAAAACATTGATAAGTGAAGTAAAACATGCTTAAATTGTGCTTGGCTTTTTTTTTTTCAAGTTTTAGGATTATTGTTTTTCTCTCCACCACGCTTTCAGCAACAAAAGTCAGGTTGTCTAATTATTATTTAAATATTTAAAGCTACATAAGTATATGTGCTATATTAAGTGATTCTGTTAAAAAAAAACAATTGTTTAGTAAATCGCAGTTTTTATATTGTAAAAAGGGTCATCCACAAGTGATGTCATGCCTTGAGGAGGAGACTGGCTCGTGAAATTTTAACAAGGGGAAGAGAGAGAGTGAAAAAAAGGGACATCACACTGTTATTGTAACAATGTGTTTATAAAAAATATGACATGTGACAAGAGGAGGAGTTAGGTGAAGCGTGACACTTTGTGATAAAAGGAGAAGGGGTCAAATATGTTGAAAAAAGGTGTGACATCATTTAATGACAGCCCATTAGTACTCCTTCAAAACCTCATTTTACTCCTTCAAAACTCCTCCAAAACTCCTTCATTTTATTTCTGGAATTGAGTACGAACCCTGGGGGAAAATATCCTGCTAAACCAAGGGGGGGGGGACATCTGAGGCCCCCCTTTAAATTTTGCATATGGGCG
Organism: Uloborus diversus; assembly: GCF_026930045.1. Classification (NCBI taxonomy): domain Eukaryota; kingdom Metazoa; phylum Arthropoda; class Arachnida; order Araneae; family Uloboridae; genus Uloborus; species Uloborus diversus. The sequence continues at coordinate 114,134,929 of NC_072732.1, read as the reverse complement.
CCTATGCTGAAAAAATAACTATAAAAGTTGTTCAATTTAACTGTACCGTGTGGTTGTGTTATAAAATTCATAGGACTAAGGGGCTATTTGTTGGTCATAAAAACTAAAATAAAAAATATTAATGATATTAAAATTATTGAGACCGGTCTAACGAGCCCCAACTCTCCTTACATATATAGTGCTGTAATTATATTTCATTTTTCCTTAATCTTAATATATAAAAATCAATGTCCTGAGATAACATATATACATCAACGCATAGCCAATACCGCTGAAGCCTCAGACTTGAAATTTGGCAGGCATGTCCACATGATTACGAAAGTATCCACTAAGAAAGGATTTTTTGAAATATCAATTAGTTCAGGAGAAATTAATTAAAACCTCTTAATTTCTGTGAAATTAAAATCTGTCATTGAAATTTAAATCCCTTATTTTCGGAGGCTTTCCTCCATTCAAATCATTATTCAGTACTTCATCTCAACTTTTGGTCGATAGCGAATTTTAAATTTGATATTGTTTTTGTTTCTCACGTGATTCTTCTAGGCTTTTCTCAAGTCAAATAATAATGTTTCAGTCTTTTGCATTCATTTTCTTCAAAACTAGAAACGAAGTTTTTGAGAACATCATCACAGGTGTACTATCCTTTCGAATTTAGAAGAGTGCAGTTTCCTGTAATAGTTTGTTTTGCAATAACCGTTAATAAGTCACAAGGACAGACATTAAAAGTAGCAGGGATCGATTTAAGAGAAGACTTTTTTCAACACAGCCAATTTTATGTAGCTTGCTCCAAAGTCAGTTCATCAAGCAGCTTAATAATTTTAGCACCAGAAAAAAAAAAAAATAAAATAAAAAAAAATTAATTTGAATTTTGACATCTTGAATTCAAATTATGTTTTTCGCAATCACGAGTGTGTGTATGTAGGCATGTGTGTTTGTGTGTGTGGGGGGGGGGGGTTTGTGTGTACGGGTATGTGTGTTTGTGTCTGTGTGCTGGCATAAGTGTGGGGGGGTATGTGTATGTGTGTGTGGGGGGTATGTGTATGTGTGTAGGCATTTGTGTTTGTGTCTGTGTGCAGGCAGGAATGTGTGGGTAGTTGTGTGTATGTGTGTGTATGTATGCGTGTGTGTTTGTGTAAGTATGGGTAGGTGTATGTGTGTGTAGATGTATGTGTGTATGTGTATGTGTTTGTGTGTGTGTATGTGTGCGTGTGTGTGTAGTTGTGTATGTATGCGCGTGTGTGTAGGACATGGATGCAACCTGAAGACGGCTTTCGCTATAGGTGCTGCATCGTGAGGAGCCCGCCTGTCCACGGTGATGGTGCAGAGGGTGGCGGTGGGAAAAATCAAAGGAACGTCAAAAACGGTCAAATGAAAGCAATAAGCAATCGTGATTGCTCAAAAAAAAACTAAAAATGTTGTATACAAAGAAGTTCTTGCTTAAACATAGGTATAACAATAAAATGTGGATGGCCTGCGTTTTCAAAGATGATCAATATTTTAAAAGGATCGTTAATAACAGTTAATGATTGGTTAAGGACAAGGGCATACATATAAAGAGTCCAGGGGCCCCAGGATCCTCCCTAAGTTAGAAAAAATTTTAGGTAATAAGTAATTATTATAGGGGATTTTCGAAACTAGGTGCACCAAGCACTGTTTATCCCTGCTAATTCCATTACCCGAGCAATGTGGGGTATGAGAATGCTAGTGTTCAATAAACAATGAGGGCTATTATTTGTTAAGTTTTGTTAAACATAATTTGTTAAACACGTTGCAGCGCTGTGAATTGTGTTGTATGTTGTGTACAATACGTATTGTATAACTGCTTTATTTGATTAAATGAAATACTATTTTTCTGAACGGTATTTTCTTGGATATTTTCGAAAATCCGAACAATTTGAAAAGCTGAAGTACCTTTGGTCCCAATTAGTTCGGGTTTTTGACGTTCTACTGTACAATTTTTTCAGAAAAGGAGTTTTTTTTTTATGTTGTGTAATTGTTCAAGAAGCAATTTATCAAATTAATTTTTATTAATTTTTTCCAAAGCGATGAGTTTTTTCACTCTTTAAAATGTTTACCCCACAACTTGATACTACATCCGTGACATCAGTATTCTCATCAGCTCTCTGGAAGAATGAAGCATTGGAAATATCACCACGATTTCCATCAATATAACAGACCGGCTTACTCGGAAAGATCAGGAGTTCGAGCTTTTTGAAAGCAGGGAGGAAAAGACGGAAATAGCTCTAAGTAAGCGAAACGTGACTAAGGGGCACTCCTTTCACTTTTTGTCATCCCCCCCCCCCCCCGTCTCTTTTCCAGTGCAAGTATTTGTTTTTTTATGTTGTTATATTAGGTCTGCGTCTTTTCGGTACTCTCAAGCTTTATCTATGATTCGATATAGATATAGCTTGGAAAGTCTTGGCACAAAAACCTAATGATTATTAAGAAGGCTCCGCTATGGGGATGTGAAAGAAAATACTTGATGTGAAGCCTTTTTTTTTTTTGCAATGAATTATCTTATCGCATTAAGCTATTGCCGTCAAGTTTTCTATTTTGTTGCTTGTTGATAGGTTGTTAAATGATTGAAACTTTTTTTTGTTATGATTGGCACCTCTTCATTTTTGCCCACTTGCTTGCTTTAAAGGCCTACAGACAAGAAGTGTGTGAAGGACTGCTTTTTCTGACTGTAGAATACTTTGAGTATTTACTTTCCGAATTGCTCATTTACTTTATCTATATGATCTGTCTGATTCTCAATTAATACCACCTATATGTCTTAACAAATCTCTTATATTGTTAGATGCTTTACTCAACGCTTCTTTTATCAATTTGTACTACAGTCAAACTTGCTTATAACGAGCCCTGATTTAACGGAAACCCGGATTTAGCGAGGAAATCAGAATTACTTGGTTGGTACAATGTTAAGTCTATGGGAGCATAGCTCACTTGTAACGGACAAACCCTGCTTAAAGCGACCACTGTTTTTGAGATTCATAAAATTTCTATTGACTTCCAGCATAGCTTAACCTGTTTTGATAAATTTTCTTTAACATTCCAAAGTTAATGAAAGTTTGTGATAAATCATAAATCCCGAGAATAAGCAAGGACAGCACTTCTTTTAATTAGTGGAGTAAAGAAATTTTTTTAGAAATATATATGTGTGTATATATGCATTCCTCAAAAAACAATGGCTTAAGAAGAAGACATTCAGACAGTTCAGAGCAAAGTACGTAACCAACTTCTTTGGAACATAGTGATTAAAAACTTGAAAAAAGCAACCATGATGAATTTTTATGATTTTTTTTCAGGAACTGTTCTTGTACGAGCACTCGGTTATAACGACCAAATATCGCGGCACTTTGTGCTTGTTATAAGCGAGTTCTACTGTATTATTCACTCATCAGAGCTTAATTTCAATGGGAGCTCAAGAGAGCTCTTGCACATCTTTTCAGTTGTATTTGAATTTTTGTTACATTTAACGGAATTAAAGCACTATTTACAAAAAAAGAAAAATCCGCTGACTATAGGGTGCCTCCCCCCCCCCTTTTGTGAAAAATTAAATTCTGCGTTTGATTACGTGTATGAACATGTGCAAAAAAAAAGTTTCTTTCTTGCCGGTATAAATAATTCATATTATTTTTATTGTGTCGTTCATATTGCTTGATTGTCATACAATCTCTATGTATACACACACACACACACACACACAATTAGTTGCCATTCAATCTCTATACATTCACACACACAGCAATGAGATGCTCTCCCGTATTGCAGAGCTAGTCTAAAGCGAAAAAAAAAAAAAAAAGAACGGGGCCATGAACTGAAATAAATTTATCACGTCCTGAAGAGACTATGTATTTCTCAATTCGTCAGAATTTTCGTAAACAAAAGCTACAAGCTCTCAACACCGTACGTGACTAATGATGGTCTTCCGTTGAATTTTCCCTTTTGCTCCCATTCATCGCTGCGCTGATTTCTCTCAGGCACGGGTCGAGAGGTGTGGAAAATTGAATCTTCCAAACCACGCCATTCTCCCCGCGCTCACCAACCGTCTTCATTAAGTGGCTCTTTAGCCTCTTGACCTGAGTTCCATCAACCCCTCCTCCGAATCTGTACTGGATAACCAGCTGAAATTCGCAGTTGCTGCCATTTTTGGTTGAAATGTTGCAAAAACTTTCCAGTTACTTAAAGGAATCTTCGGAAAAAATGAAACAATGCAGCCTTTAGAATTTCAAATTCCTCCAAAAGAACTGCAATCTGAATGCTTAAAGAATCCAGAATACACATCTTTTTTTTTTTTTTTTTTGATGTACAAAATATTTTCTGGCGGTTTTTTTTTTTTTTTTTTTTTTTGAAATTTAGCTTCTTGATTTCAAAACAAATACAAAATTAAAATATCTGCATTCAGCCCTCTCGCTGCGGGGGAAGCTATCTAATAGTGATTTCGAAAGAAGAACCAAAAGGAGAATAGTCACGTTTTTAATTAATATCTGCGTTAATTAAAGTCGCACAATTATAACACCCATAGCTAAACATGTAGCCATGAAAATTACGAGTCTATCGATACCTCGTCCGATGCTCAGTTTTTTGTCGTTCACCAGGAGTAGCAATGACATAGATAGATACATATAAACATGCATCAATTTTTATTAATTTTAGTTTCTGCAATTTCTTCTTCTAAATATCAGCATATAGATTTAACCGGGATTTGAATGGGTAGTTAAAAAAGTTTTTAAAAAATGAAAGAATAGAAAACAAAGATTGATTTGCAGAAAACAGGAAAGTTGCTCGGTGAAAGTCAGTGATTTTCTTGAATTTAACGTGGAATCTTTCTGAAGAATTCAGAAACCTTCTCAATAAAAATTAGTCATATTTCTGGAATAACTCAGGAACCTTCCAAGAAAGCTTTGGTTTGTTGATAGAGTTAGCTTGGCACCTATCACACCAGGAAAACCCAAAACGCAAATATGGTCGAACCTAAGTCAGAATTGCGAACAAATACCAAACATACCAAACACCGAATTACTTATTTGCTTGCAATTCCTGAAAAACTACAATATCCAGAGACTGTATTTCACCCTTGTTCAGGGCGCAATCAATATGGAAGGACCGTAACAATCCTAAAAGTGAAACACTTAATAAAGAAGCTGAGTGAATTTTCATACTGGTAGCTAAAAATGCTTTTCAGAACAGTGAGAAGTCTACATTCATGAAACTTTTAGCGATTCAGGAAACTTTTCGCAAATCAACATGTTTTTTACAGGAAACCCGTGGAATCCCAGAACGTTTCCCGGAATAACCTTTGCCGTTTTGGAATTTTCTATGGTGTATATCTTGTGGCTCAAAATGGCGCATCTGATTGTTTTATTCGTTCATTGTGCCTTTTCCCTCCTACCTTCTCCATTTTAGTCTGGAAAAGCTCTTGCCCCATTAATCACATTCCGCCCTACTGGACTGTTTTCTGGAATTGCATTTCCTTCCGGTCGGTTAGGGATTTTCATGCTCATAATTCCTTCCCCCTCAAAGTCCTTTTAATGCGTATGTTTTGAGATTTGTTCCGCATATTAAGAATATATCCTCTCAAAGGGGAAAAAGTTTTTAGTTGAAAGTGCAATTTGAATTAAATAACATTTGCTCTGTACTGACTCAATGCGAGACGTGAATGCATCACAAATTTTTATTTCCACCGAAAACCTGGCATTAAATAAATTTATTTGATTTTTATTGGAAGAAACGAATTGGCTTTTTTAATACCTGAAACAGTCTGCATGCATGTTTAAATGCTATGTTATTCTTCGTAAAAGCTCTTGACATAGATAATAAACATACTTTATGACAGAAAGTGGCAAAAGAAATTTTAGAAAATGAAAATTAGTTTTGAATTTTGAGACCTTGAATTCAAATTATGGTTTCGGCAATCACGAACTGCGACAGGACCCTACTCGTTGGGTTTCTTGTTAACTGACTTCAAAAAAAGGAGGTTATGTTTTCGTCTTGAGGCTTTTTATGTATGTTTTCGTATTGCTCCAAGAATAATGGACCGATTTGAAAAATTCTTTTTTTTTTTTTTTCGTTTGGAGGGGTATACTTTCCAGATGATCCCATGTTAATTTTGTCTGGAACTGATGAGGGGTTCTGGAGAAATCTAAGAAACTTTAAATTCATACGTTGTAGCTACGTATACCAGCTTTCGCCAGCTGCGCGACACGTCACAGGTCACGTGGTTTTGGTCTGAGCGGTGCATTTTTTCGACGGATGAATCTTGTCTTGAACAATATTTAACTCTCACGCATGGGATGTTTGATTTTCACGGAGCCACCTGTTAATTTTTATTATAATCTTGCTAATGTATTCATTACTCGTGTAGCAAATCAGCAAATTAAATTTATTTTGCTACAAAAATAGTTGAATTAATTAATTTAATATAAAAAAACCTTTTTGGTAATAAATAACCTCATTTAGTCATTTTTTTAAAAAAATATTTCAGTCTTGAAACATATTTAGTGTTCAATTCAAGGGGAACTGAAGACAGAAATCCCTCCCTCCCGCTCCCTCCGACGATTAAATATATTCCTTAATAAATGTAGCTTAAGTGGTGTCCGATTTCTGAAGTTTGACAAGTATTCTAGATTTAATATTTTATGACGCCGTCAGTTTAATTCACAGTTATGGCAATACTAATTAACAGACTTCGTTGGAATTTTTTTTATATACTATGCTCCCCGATTACTAGATGACGCCCGGAGAGATTGGGAAAATTCTTTTTCTGTTTAAAACGGTATACTTCTCCCGGTCGTCTAATGGTCTTCAAGTTCGGGTATTTGGAATCCTGGAGAAATCGAGGGAACTCTTCAAATTTTATACTCGCGCTTTGTAGTTTGTAAATTCATAGCGTCTCACTTAGTAAAGCAATTTTTATGGGGTTTTTTTTTTTTTTTTTGTTTTTTTGTTTAATAGATGGGAGTAATCTAGTGATCTAACTTTGGTCCCAAACCTTTGCTTCACCTATTTGTTCTTTAAAAAAAAGTTATGGGCAAAAAACAATAAACTTCATTTAATATCAATATTAAACGATTATACAACATCGCAGTATACTCTATTCCTAGTGTGATGTTGATCTATAACGGGGTCAAATAAAGAGAAATGTGATTTTTTTCACGAGTTACGTGATAAGTATTATTGTGAAATATAAAAGAGTTAGGAAAACCATTGATATTTAAATAGTTCTAACTAAATTAGCGCACAAATAAATCCTGGAAAGGAACAAAGATCAATATTTAGTGCCAATCGTATAAAATGTTATGCGCACTAAGATTTTTTCTTTTTTTAACCGACTTCAAAAAAAAAAAAAAAAAAAAAACGTTCTCTATTCGTCAGAATCTTTTTATGTATGTCCCCCGTTAACTCAAACTCGCATAGACCAATTTGTAAAATTCTTTTTTTTTTTCCTCTCGTTTGAAAAGGTATATACTTCCCAAGTGATCCCATGGTCATTAGGTCAGTATCTGAAGATGGGATCCCTGAAAAATCAATAAACTTCTTCAAATTCTATGGGCAAAGTTAAAGCGATTTTTGTTGGTTTTTAGTGACTCGTGTATTTTTTTCGGAAAGCATACTTTGGTCAAGTCAAACTGATGATGAAGACAATTTTCTTCGTTAATAACTGCGCATTTGCAAAAGCCTTTCTTCACAGTTTCGGAAGTCTCCGAGACGCTATGCTCTATTTCTTTCTCTATTTTGCTCATCTTAGCTGTTTTCAGACTCCTGTGCTCCTCGAGATGTACGTAAGGAGTGTACCACGTACTCTACCCTACGTACTTATTTTATATTTACACCACTAAAAAGCAAAAAATAAATTGTTTTCAAAAAAAAAAAAAAAACGACTTCAAAAAACAAAGAGGAACTAAAAAGTAAAAAATAATTGGTCATACTAACATACGATTTCGTATCCAAATGTATAAATCAAATTTATTTTACAATTCCTGTACAAAAATCAACTAAACTAAACACCCAATTATAAAATAAACACTGATTTTATTTAACATACAATGAATTATTTTAATACATAACTAATTATATACGATCTCTTAATTTTTAATAACCATTTGAAGTCGGGGCCTCCTATAATTACTACCTAACGTAACTGACAACCCACCGAATCCTGAATTAAACATTAATTTATCTAAACACGAAAGTAGTCTTTAAAACTAAACCTACTCAGTTACGTTAGGTAGTAGTTTATAGGAGGCCCCACTTCAAATGGTTATTAAAAATTAAGAGATCGTATATAATTAGTTAGGTATTAAAATAATTCATTGTATAGTAATTAAAATCAGTGTTTATTTTATAATTGTGTGTTTATTTAGTTGATTTTTGTACAGGAATCGCAAAATAAATTTGATTTATACATTTGGTTAGGAAATCGTATGTTAGTATGACCAATTATTTTTTACTTTTTTGTTCCTCTTTGTTTTTTGAAGTCGGTTCTTTTTTTATTTGAAAATAATTTATTTTAACTCTTGTCTTTTATCGCAACCATAATTTAAATTCAAGGTGTCAAAGTTCAAATGAACGCCAGGGGCTGGATGTTATGTGCTGGATGTTGTGTGCTGGATACTTTTTTCGCTTAAAAAGGATTAAGTAAAGTCGAGAAGGTCGTTTATAAATAATTCGATTCCGAGGTACATGGACGCCTGCATGGAAAATAAAATTGAAGGACGGGCATCAGTCAACGGTGAAGTGAAAACAATAAGCAATTCGTGATTGCTTAATAAAGTTGGAAACAATATTTTTGCACTCTTGCAGAAAATAATACGTCACATAAGGTTTAGAGGTTTTTTTTGTCTTTAATATCTTTTATTGTTTTTTTTATGGATTTTTTTTTATTTATTTTTTATTTTTATGTTTATAAAATAAGGGGCAACATCATTTTTGGATTTTCTTTCATTTCTCGACATTTTTTGCTTCAGCCCCAACCGAATATTTAATGATGTGTGGTCAATCGGTGTTTGTGTCGCAATAATCCTATCCATCAAAGCGATATGGCAAATGACGAAGTTTTGGAATTATTTTTGGTTACCTCTCCCACGGGAACTCTTGTTTTAGAATGTAGTAATCCTTTTTAAACGTTTTTCGTGCTACGTATTCTCTTAATTTGCCAATTAATATCGTATCTTTGTTTATTGATCTTATAGAGAGACTTCTTTAGTGTTGACAAAGGTAGTTTATTGCATTAAAATTTTCAAACTTTACTATCCAATATCAGAAAATGTTTCTGGTTTGATGTTGCTTGCTAGATTTCTGAAATATTCAACCGGGACACCGGAATGCCCCCTCCCCCCCCCCCCCCCCCCGCGTCGCCAGCATTCAAAAGGGTATACACCCCTGGCTGGGTTTTAGAATATTTTACACGGTAGTTCATTCTCATGAGTAAATGGTTCGTTAATAATGAACCTAAAACGAGGGTAATAAGAAATGACACATGCACATAAATTTAAAATTTTACTTTTTGTATGTTCATATTTACAAGTTATTTTAGTAAGATGAAACACTTTGAATGAGGAATAAAAAATTGAACAATATTCACGTATAATTTTCATTTGCAAGATTTTTTTTAGAAAGTCTTTTTTTTTTTTTTTTGGTTTTCATCTTTTAAAAATCTTGACAAGTTTACCCGATATTTTTTTTCAAGTCAATGTTACAAATGACTAAGTAACTATCCGATATAATCCTTCCCAATTAATTATTTTTAGACTTTTTTGGTCATCTGTAATCAAAGTTATCTTTTACCGGGACATGACGTAAACCGGCGGAGACACCGGGATTTTGTCTGAAAACCGGGATTGTCCCTGTCTCGCAAGCCTGGATAAAACTCAGTTTTATTGGTATTTTAGTTTATGGTATTTTACACCTCGTTACCAAACGCTCTTGTTATAAAAATTGAAGGATGTCTCAAAGGAGCTCTTGTACGACGAATTTCTCAGCTGAAAGAACACTATCAACTTTTTTTTTTGTAACCGAAATGAAAGCGCCATTTATCTTAATTGTTATTTCGGTTTCTTATTGATGTCACGGTTTAGAATTACTAAACAGTAGGGTGGAACGAAAATGACCTTAAAATTTTTTTTTTTCAATTTTTTTGGTTTGCCGTAGGGGGGAAAAGTTGTCATTTAAGCTTAAAAAGAAGCAGAAGAAATTTCATTGCTTTACTAAAACATCTTTAGGTGCCGCAACGAGCTTAAAGTTTGATAATAACCGAAATTTCCATTTAACAATGAAATTCCTCTTTATGCTTTCCTACTGTATATAACGACACAAAATATGACAGTAAATACATTTTTTAAGCATTACATTAGGATAAAAATACTAATTACAAAATAGTTTTAAAAAAAATCATAATCTTTACTAATAATAAAGCTGAAAGTCAGTCTGGAGATCTAGATCTCTGTCAGGATATCTGTGACTCGCATAGCGCCTAGACCGTTCTGCCGATTTTCATGAAATTTGGAACAAAGTTAGTTTGTAGCATAGGGGGTGTGCACCTCGAAGCGATTTTTCGAAAATTCGATTTTGTTCCTTTCCTATTCCAATTTTAATCACATTTACCCGAGCAAAATTATAAGATGGGCGAGTAAATTGCCAAGTTGTCATAACGTGGAACCGTAACATGGGCAAGCCAATTGGCGAGAAATTCTTCTTACATTATTTGTAAATATACAAGCGAACCAAATGACCTTTTAATTTTTCTACAACGGTCAAAGCCGTGCAGGTATCACAAGTATACTATAAAAGACATTAACAATTCCGTGTTTACCATTTAAAGTATTCTTAATGATTGTAAATAAATGGTTAAACCTGTATGATGTTTGTGTCTACTTCTTTGACACATTAAAGTGTTTTTTTTTCTTGTACCAAATAACTCCTTCTTCCAAATAACTCTTGAGTGAATTTTTCGTCTCCTACGACTGAACCATACTTTTAAAGAACCGCTTAGGGTTTACAAGTTTCAGTTTGAGGGATTCACTAGACAAATATTTTACCAAGGGGGGTTCGGTTATTTCATTTTCACCCCATGATGAGATCAAATCGATGTAATCTTTGGTAGCAAAAATTGTTTGTTGAACTTTAAACTTCTTAACCCCGCCTCTACTTTGTGTTCTTGCATTCAACACACGTCGTAATCCAAGTTCTCTTACATTTCTACGCTCTTTGCATAACATAGCCAAATGGAGATTTTCTGTTGCATCAAAATACCCAGTTTTTTTTATATAACCCGGTCTATAATGTTCTTAAAATCATGAGAGAGATATCGTGAATGTAAGATACGTTCAAATAAATGTTTAGAGCCTAAGTACGAGAAGGTTTTAACTTGATGTTAAACCACACAGGAGCATACGCATTGCCCACTTGATCCGTACAAGAAATGGATCCTTTCTTGAAAATAAATGAATGAATAATAATTACTATTAATATATTTCAGTATTATTATTTGTTTCAAACAATTTTAGCGAAATGCCACGCCCATATAAAGGAAACTATACTTTACTACACTTTAACAATGTACTGAGTCTGAGTCTTGAGATTTTCAGTCTGATTTTTAGTTGCCACGTACTGCAAATGTAAGTCATCTGGAGTGGGGAAGTTTTCCCAGGTACCTTGAAGATAAATCTAGTGAGCAAGATCCACTTGATTTAGTGACACACATATCCAATACATATTTGTGATCGGTACTTATGTCCTGTATGTTCTCAAAAAGAAGGTTATTTTCAATAGGTAAGGAAGTAACCACAGGAAGATTAGAACAGGTTTCCAGCTGTTAACCTATTTTGTCTTTAAATTCGTTGGATTCTTTTGTTCTACCATCTAAGAATCTGTTAGGCTTCTATTTCTGTTGTCTCAAAGAAGCTCTTGACCAAATGTAATTTATTCTGGAAACTAAAAAGTCATATATTTTTCACTTACAGAAACATTTTTTCCAGTCGCACTTTTTAGGCCCTGTCTAATAAAACAGTAGCATTTCATTACATCTTCGTAAATAGGTAGTAAAACTTCATTGAAATCGCTGAAGATTCCAAAAGTAGGACATTCTGATGTTTGTCTCGTCTGCACTTGTTTAGACTGAGTCATTGCAACTTACAACAATGAAGTATCTTACCAACTAACGAAATTTTACGTCACTCACTAACTCAACTTAACAAAGATTGACACCTGATCTAAGCTTTAGCCCCACTCACAAAAATCACTGCTGACCAACCCCGCCCCATTTAAACATCCGCTGCTGCAATGACTCAAGCTCCCAGATGCCAGTGAATTCGGCAAAAAGCGCGTTTTTGTGAAACTTACTTTGCTCTTGCGGCACCTCAAGATAAAATCCGAACAACAACAAAAAAAAGTTATTGTGCGACCTGTTGAGCATAAAAATTGCTTTTCGACAGCATTTGAAGCATAAAGATAAATTTGAAATTAAAAAAAAAAATTAAAATGTAGCAAAAATTGCAATTTCGCAAAACTTCATGCTTTTTGCGGCACCTCAAGACGTGCTTCAATATTTTTCATTTTTTTTTTTTGCATGTTGTTTGCATGAAAAGGCAACTTTTCCACACTACGGCAAATTGAAAATCAAAAACTTTTTTTTCGTTCCACCCTACTCAACAGCTGCTGTGAGTAGTCTTCTTTATCGGTATAATTATGCTCCCATTTCTTCTATGAAACGCATGTGATATCAATTAATAAATGCAATGGGTTTTTCTTTCTTTGTATTAGATGGAGAGACGGAAAAACTTCCATATGTCAGAGATTTTTTTCCTTTCAAAATTTTTGCCTATTGTCACTTGGATGAAATAGCAACAGTAAAGGCTAACAGGTTAAAAATTAAACAGTAAAGGTTAATTTTATCAAATGGTCGTTCGTGTTCATGTATTCATTTAAAAAAAAAAGTTTGAAATGAAAGAATTTGGTTTTTGAAAGCAAGTGTAAGTTGAAATGCCGTTTGGCATGTAGTTTAAACGAATATTACCTGCACTGTTTAGCATCTCTTTTCATCTTCTTGTTTTCCTCATTTTACACTTTCAATTTCAGTACACTTGAGTAGTTTTCCTTGGTTATAAAACTCCAAATGGTGGAAAAGTTTGAGCACAGTGAAACCCAAAATAAGTTAAATAATTAAGCGTTTTCCCTTTTATTTTAAAGATTTATTATTTTTGATGTTGTTTTCACATAAAACTAATATGATAAATGAAATACTGTAAAAGTGAACTCTTTGCATGAGTTTTTAAAAACATACAGAACAATTCTTGGTCATTACAATCTCCTATTTTTTGCATGTCAACCATTTATTTCCCCTTTTCTCTCGAATATTGAAGTCGTTATATTTATTTGAAGTTTTGATTTATTGTTTCTTGCTTTGCCAAACATTTGGAGTTGTTTGAAATTTAATTTATTTTCATCTTGCCCAATCTGTGCTCAATCATTTTTGTGCTCAATCATTCAAGTTTGAGCACAGTGAAACCCAAAGTAAGTTAAATAATTAAGAGTTTTCCTTTTCATTTTAAAGGTTTTTATAGTTATTGTGATATTGTTTTCACATAAAAATAATATGATTTAAATGAAATATCCATCTACTGTAAAAGTGAACTCTTTGCATGAGTTTTTAAAAACATGCAGAACAAATCTTGTTCATTACAATCTCCTATTTTTTGTATATCAACGATTTATTTCCCTGTTTCTCTTGAATATTGAAGTCATTATATTTATTTGAAGTTGTGATTTATTGTTTCTTGCTTTGCCAAACATTTGGAGTTGTTTGAAATTTAATTTATTTTCATCTTGCCCAATCTGTGCTCAATCATTCAAGTTTGCGCACAGTGAAACCCAAAATAAGTTAAATAACTAAGAGTTTTCCGTTTTATTTTAAAGATTTTTATAGTTATTGATATTGTTTTCACATAAAAATAATATGATTTAAATGAAACATCTATCTACTGTAAAAGTGAACTCTTTGCATGAGTTTTTTAAAACATGCAGAACAAATCTTGTTCATTACGATCTCCTATATTTTGTATGTTAAGGATTTTCTTCCTTGTTTCTCTTGAATATTGAAAGCGTTGTATTTATTTGAAGTTTTGATTTGTTGTTTCTTTCTTTGCCAAACATTTGGAGTTGTTTGAAATTTAATTAATTTTCATCTTGCTCAATCTGTGCTCAATCATTTCTAAGCTTGAGCACAGTGAGACCCGAAATAAGATGAATAACTAAGAGTTTTCCGTTTCATTTTAACGATTTTTGTAATTTTTGATATTGTTTTCACATACAAACGAGCTGATGTGTGCATCACATGACTACCTTTTACACCAATTTAATGTTATTTCCCCATTAATGCAATTTTAATGTGATTCAATATTTAACTCTCTAAATATCACCAACAATGGCCAAATTGGAGGGAGGGGACATACCGTTCTTGAGTTATGCGACATACATACGCACATGCGTACATACAGCGTCACGAGAAAACTCGTTGTAATTAACTCGGGAAATGTCAAAATGGATATTTTGGGCTTCTATACGTTTTAGGCACATATGTACGTGTGGTCGGGTCGAAAACAAAAACTCAACATTCATTTGTGGGTGAGCAAAATGGAAATTAAGGCCGATTTTTGAGTGAAATTTTTTTCGCGAATACAATACTTCCTTTTTTGTAAAAAGAAGTAATAGTATGATTTAAATGAAATATCCATCCAGTGTAAAAGTGAACTCTTTGCATGAGTTTTTAAAAACATGCAGAACAATTCTTGGTCATTACAATCACCTATTTTTTGTATGTCAACGTTTTATTTCCCTATTTCTCTTGAATATTGAAGTCGTTATATTTATTTGAAGTTTTGATTTATTGTTCCTTGCTTTGCCAAGTTTTTGGAGTTGTTTGAAATTTAATTTATCAAAATATCCTGAATCGTGCGAAATATTTAAGTGTGCTATAGCGTGCAAAAATTTGCCTTGATACGCATGATTGATCGCTCCAAGCAAGTGCTAAGCAATCTACTATGATGTATTATTGATTCCCATGCTTCTTTTTTGCATTCGAAAAATGAAATTATTCTTTTCTCTCGCTTTCCATTTCAACTTTAATATTTTGATGTACACCCGCACGCACCGCTCGCAAATGAAATGCACCCCCTTGCACCCGTCTTTTCCTCTCTTTTAAGGGATGTGTCATTCAAAATTAATTGGATCACCTGTCTGTGATTATATGTGTCCTTATTTGTTATGCCTTGGCCAAGATTCTGCTTTTCAAATGTGCATTTTATTACATTAATTGAAGGAAAATCCGGCGCAAGTTTTACTGTTTGCTTTTTTTTCTTTCTTCTCCAAAGTCATTTTAAAAGACTATTTCCTATATTCAAATACAGAGGTTCCTAAATTTTAAATATCATCCCACTTTTTAGAAACTTCCTTCATCTTGGGTGCCACTTTTTTTTCTGCCTTCAGATTTACAATGCTAAAATTGGCCACAAAAAAGAAGGGGAAAAAATGCAAATATGAAATCTTTATTTGGTTGAAATTAAAATAAAATATATTTTACCAAAGTTTTTTTTTTTTTTTTAAACTCACCACTTTGTTGCATCCCAAGTTGACTTCATTTATATGATTTACTCGGATCGGAAACTGAAATTAATTTAGCTATATTCACACTTCCTTCTAAGACGGTGCCTTAACTTCTGTATCGAGTATCACAGAATTTCACCGCCAGAGTAGGACGTGAGAGTTAACAAACCACTCTCCGTTCTTGATTTCAGTCTGGAGCTCGAGTCGAGTGATTAGCACTTGTTTCCTAAGTCATGGTCCGGTTGCAGATAGCCATGCCTAAATTTAAGGAACACTTTGATGGCCAACGTTTCCGGAGCGACGAGGAAGCTAAAAAAAGGAGTGAAACGCTTTCTCAACGGGTGGGCGGGGGAACTTCTGTGACACTCGATACAGAAGTTAGGGCAATGCCGACAATAATGCACAGAAAAAAAATGGCGATTATGTAAAAAAATAGGGAAAGGTTTTTTCTTTCAAACGATGTAAATTGCAGTGAGAATAGATAGCGCTGTATATTTGTAAAATTGATGGGAACCTTACTTTTGAATCGATCCTCGTATTATACCTTTTTTTCATTTATACGCTTTTTTGATACAGTTCCTTTTAAGAACCGTATAAAGGTGCTTCGCTGTGTTTCGTTTTCCAAAATGTGATGGTCTCTTGCTTGTGGGGAAAACATGAAATCTTACCCTCATCAACTCAAAGACCTGGGATGCCATTGTAATTGTACAAAATCTCCTTCAACGGTCACCAGGGATGCGCCTGTGATTGCACAAAATCTTCTTGAACGGTCCTATTATCTAAAGGAGCTTTCTGTATGATATCATCTATTGTTTGGAGGGGGAACTTCCCTTAAGTCATTTATCAGCATCGAATCTTGATTAGAAATGTTTCCTAGGAAATTGCTGCAAAGTTCCGGTCGAAAGCATCTGGTCTGTGCCCTTCTTCTTTACCCATTTAGCATCCAATCCTATTGCTGTTCTTCAAACTAAAGCCCTCGATCCGTCTCTTAAGTGGCGACACGCTACAGCGTCCGCCATTTTGTGTCGTTCCGCAACTTTCTCCCTATCTCAACAGTAGAAAAATGCAGTTTCGCTCATTGAAAAGTATCTTTTTATCAACGAATGTTTGCAGATTTTTGATCGTAACATATGTAACTGATAATATTCATACAAAAATGTTGAATTTTACCTTAGTAAAATATTTTCTTTATTATTAAACCGAATATTAGTGAAAAGGTGTTTTGAAGAAATTTTCGAATATTTTTCAGAGTAATTTCTTTTTTTCCCCCATATAGACCTTCTGAGTTAAATTACTTGAAGTGTTTTAAATATGTGTTTTATTATTAGAAAGTTGGTGCAGTAGAACCAGGGGCGGATAGAGAAAAATCTCTCGGAGGGGACCCGGGAAATTGAATAGCACCTCCTCCTTCCCCCTGCCACATACGGTGTTTCATAACAAAGTTTTCATTACTTTATTTTAAAATGCCTTTTTTTTTAATTTTTTTTAGGATCCCTTAAGCTAATGATCCACTTCTAAGAACATACATATATACATATTATGTACCAATATACTTTGAATGTGGACGTAAAACATCTTTAACGTTTCAAGCCAATTAAATACTAAACCATAATAATGTTACCGAAATGCTATACAATTAGCGGTTTTAATTTTAGGAACAATGTTGTAATGATTATAACACGAGGGTAAGGTTATTCAATAAAAAAATATACCCATACCTCATCTGAGGTTTTAATATTATTTTAACTATAAAATATTATTTAATTAAGAAAATCATAGCTATTAAACATATAAGTTTTACTGAAAAATTCAGGACAATTTCTGTGTGGATTTCGAAGCAGTTGCTGATTGTTCTTGAAGCCATGATACAGTTGAGATAACATATTCATATTACATACCGCCTCCATTAATATCATGGTTTTCTAAAGAAACTACGATATGATTTCTTTCATTTTGCATTTTTTATAAGCTGAAAAAAAAAGCTATTATTTCGCAAATAGCTTCCTGGATCAAAATAATTCTTTTAGGCACGCCTGCACATTTTTTGAAGTATGTTAGTTATTGATTCCATCAAAGAAAAATTAATGGACGAATCGCGATATTACGTTCCCTTGAATTCAAAACCAGCGAGTTAAATATATAAATGTATTCTGCCACTCTAGGACTCCAGTATGACTTCTTTAGCAAATAAAAATGCTATTATTCAAAATATGCTCTATGTGTTAAATAAATACCTTTGTGCATAACAATAAAGTAAGACAAAACAACGTTAGAAGAAGCACAAATTTGTAAATTACAGCAGTCTGCTGTAATTTACAAATTTGTGCTTCTTCTAACGTTGTTTTGTCTTACTTTAATGCTCTATGTGTGTTTTGTGTTCCGTTTAATTAACTATATAAAAAAAACGCTATGGAGAAGTCAATTAAAAAATTGTGAATAAAATATTTAAATAAATTCATCCTTTGGGGGGAGGGGGCACGGGCCTCCTCCCCCCCTTAAATCCACTACTGAGTAGGACAGTAGTGAGCTAAATTAATTGTCTCATAAATTAATTGTGGGCAACAGTTTGAACTTATTCATGCAAAGCAGTATCATTTATATTACTAATGTGTTTCTTTTTTTTTTACCAACACTTTCTTGTTTCTCATGACGATTTTACATTAAAAAATGCCTTTCATTTAAACCTGATTTTTAAGGATACTACTAGTTCTTAAAAATTCAACGAACTGATAACTAATAAATGTAACCAGTTTTAAATCAATATTTAAAAAATAATAATAATTGAAATATTTGATACCAATAGGAATTCAAATAAAAGAGTGCAGATTACATCTGTGACGAACCGTTATAAATAGTAATAATGAATTTGTAAATTAACAGATACTGGGATAAATCATATATATATATATATATATATATATATATATATATTAAAAAAGTTTTCACGTCAAAATAAAAATTAAACGAAAACAGATTTTTTCAGGGCAAAAAAAAAAAAAAAAAAAAAAAAAAAAATCTTCTCGTAATTACATAACTTGGCTTGAGTTACATGTTACTGTAATCTCAAACTGTAAGAAGCTCAATTTTTTTAATGAATATTTTCATACTTTTAATATCTTAATTTTTACGCGCAAAATAGATAAATAATTAACTTGGCAACACACTGAAACTCATGGCTATAACACAATTAAAAGCAAAACGACGTGTTCTTAAAATAATTTTGCTACAGTTATTGAGACATTTTGAAACTAACTAAACAATAGAAAATTTACATTAAAAATAAATAAAATAGCTAGTATATTTAAATTTTGGCAGTTTTGTTATCTTAAACTCAGAAAAATCAGTTTTGAAAACAGGGCAATTATTTTACTACTGCTAGCAATTTGTTAGGTGCCGTTACATAGTTAAGCTTTACAATATTTGAAGGAACTATTTATGATGATTTTAGTGAATGTCCTTATTATCCCATGAAAATTAACAAACCATCAGACAGTTTCATGAAAAGTAAAAAATATTACAATTTCAACAAGAGGTTCATAAAGTATCTGAAATTGCGCAGCAGTATTTATGAAAACATTTAAAATACATAAATAATCTTTCAATGTACTTCGATATAGTAATTTTGAACTGTTAGAACATCTTAATGCACTACACCAAGCCATCTTCACATTAAAGATAGCATTTGATGAAAAATACAAATAGCAAAGAGAAAATATCTAGTATTCCGCACAGTGAAATCACACAGACAACGACACAAAATGGCGGACTGAACCCACGTGACTGCCCGCCTCCAATCGCAGTCGAAAGCGGTGCGCAGTGCATGGATCAAAGTGTGTCGCCACTTAAGAGACGGATCCAGGGCTTTACTTCAAACCAGTAACGAAGCCCAGCAATACTCACTTCTAAATCAAAAAAGTATGATCGAGACCATTGGTGGCTGGTGCACTCAAGACGTGGAGTGTCAAATAGGCAAGGGGGGAGGGGACACCCCAAAAGTTTATTTTGGAAAATAGTGCAATATTTTTGGATTTTCACGTCACGATTGACAAAATGACCTTCTGTAAAAATTTCGAGTTACCGCATTATAAGTCGAGAGCGATGCCTAAAATAGACTCTTTCCATCCAAATAAAAAATCCATTTTGATTTTTAAGAAATAACTAGCTGTACCCGCATGGCTTTGCCCGTAGTAGAAAATCAAAAGGTCATTTGGTTCTCCTGTATATTTATAAATATTGGATGATGTATTTTTCGCCAATTTGCTATGTTAATTTGCTCTTCCATGTTATGGTAATTTGCTCGTCCACGTTATGGTGATTTGCTCTTCCACTTTATGATAATTTGCTCGGTAAAATTTTCTTAAAGTTGAAATAGAAAAAGAACCAAATCGATTTTTTAAAAAATTGCTTCGAGGTGCGTGCACATCCCCATGCTACAAACTGATTTTGTGCCAAATTTTTCATGAAAATCGGCCGAACGGTCTAGACGCTATGCGCGTCACAGACATTCGGACATCCAGACATTGAGCGTTATAAAAAGAAAGATAAAGATAACAGGAGAAAAATATAAAACGCACAATTATTTGGTCAATTCTTTTTTCTTTGAGCACGTGAATCGATGAACACATCATTTTTCGATCGATCGTTAACTTTTGGAGGAGCAAAGCCCCTTTAGTTTTGGAAATGCGAGGAAAATCCCCCTCCCCCCGTACGAGCCGCCTATGATCATGGCCCCCGAATGTCAAATGTATATTTTCAGCTTTCTGCTTTATCTGCTTTATTTCAAAAAAATGTTGAAACTATTGTATTGATTATTCAAGGAAGGAAATTTTTCTCGCTTATGAAGTTGTTAACTTTGAAGATTAAATGTTGCATAAATAGTCCTATATCCACTATAATATTAAAATCTGTTCGCGTCCGTCTGTCTGTCTGTCTGTCTGTCTAAAGATCGATCTTCTCGAGAACCACTGCGAATCGGGAGTCAAACGAGATACCGATCAATTCGAAATTTTCCAAAGGAAACAATAGGACCAATCTCATAATTGTACGACTTTAATTAGTGGAGATATTAATTAAAACGTTAATTAACATAACGCTATTCAGGAATTTTTATTTCTTTCCTGTTGCCATTTTGCATATGGGTGAGCAAATAAAATTCTAATAATTGTGTCTAAAGAGATTTTTTTGGCTGCTGTCCAAATCTTAAAACAACGTTTCCATCTAGAATTTCATTTTTAATTAGTTTAAAATTGGTTGCTCTATTCGGACATTTATCGTCTGTCCTTTCTTATTTTTTCACATTCAACGTTCTTAACTCTTTTCAGCAAATGAAAAATGTTTCTCTAGTAATGTTTATTGATTGAAGTGTAAGTTTATCATTCATCGGCCTCATATTTGGGTACATTTAGGATGTGCGACTAATTATGTTTATTTTGTTGGACTTTTTTCTGTCACATGGGTGAGTTTTCGAATTGTAATAAATCTCTTTTTCCTTCCTGTTTCGATTTTTGCAATACAGTTTGTATCGTTAAAAGAACACGTTAAATTAAGATTGTTTGGATTTCTTTAAGTGAAACAGAGTTGATATTAAATTAATGCTTATTGGTATTTAATAAGTCTTGGTGCTTTAGTTTCACGTAATCAACAAAAAAGTGTGTGTCATTTTATGTAAAAAGCTGATTGTAATTGTACATAAATATTTCAGATATATTCTATCAGATTTAATTCAGTTTCAAGTGAGCACATATTATAGTTGAGAATGCATATATTTTCATCTTTTGTGCTAATTGAAAATACTCATAACTTGTATTATTGATAAATATGATTAACGTTAAAGAGGTTTTTGCCAAAAATATGCTCTACTGGTGTTTTGCAAACCTTGCATTACGCGTAAGTATTTACTCCTTAGCGCTTTAGAAACTGATGTCAGAATAATACAAAAACATCAATTGAACAGCTCTTTCATTTTTTAAGTAGCCCGTGCAACGCCGGGCACGCAGGCTAGTAGATTTACTATTCACTGTTTTTCTCCTATTTTAATTTTTTTAACGGCGTTAACTCATTGATTGTCTTATGATTTAATTACAAATATTTCCTGCTGTAATTATGCAAAAGCCACTTTAGTGAAGTTGTTTCCTTCAGTCAAAAATGCTGCTTTTAGTCACTGAAATTGATAGAATAAGCAAAGAAAATAACATGGAGCGAGGAGAAAAAAATCATTTTCCCAATGCTTAATTTAATTTTTTTTAATTGTCCGATTTTGAAAATAAGGCTTGGTCTTCCGCGTTTCCACGTTGTGATAATCAGGAAGCGAGTTAAATATTGCGCTCTATGCTTACTATCAACCATATCGTTGCCAGTATACGTGAGTAAAGATGCGAATTTAATATTGAGCTCTGCTAATGGCGTCAGTGAATGGCATTTCATTATTCGTGATGTCATGTGCAGAAGCGTAAACAATAAAATTGCTCCAATGAAAATATTTTTTTAAAAATATTAAACTTAGTAAAATTATTTAAAAATTGGTCAGATCCTATGTTTTTAAGCATGCTCTTTCAGAAAAAAATACTTTTAAAATTTCGTAAACGACCCCATTGTTTCGTCGTAGTAGTAATGTAATACAATTTTGTTTCTAAAACTTTCATTTTTAGCGGATTTTGCTTCTTTATTCGCTACGTTGGACTCTTAATATAATTTTTAGTAAACCACTTTTTTTGTCAATAAAATTGTGGACTCTTTTTCATCTAAGTTGAAAAGGCATGTTTTGTAATGAAATTTTCAGTTTTGTCTCATTTCCTCCTCTCGATCAATATTGGACTCTCACTTCATTCGTCCTGCTCCTAGTTTCAGAAGCAGCGTTTTAACGCCTCGGCAAGATTTCCGATGAAATGGGGTGGGTAGCTCGCCTCTTTCAGTTCCTTGTACACCAAGTAATAAAAGGGGTGCGCAGGATGCGAGCGTTGTTCGTATCAGTCGATTCGAAGGAAGGAAATTGAAATTAACTGAGATAGTGTGAAGAAACTTGAAAATGCCAGCTGACATTCTCATTCTCCATATTTGGCCTCCGTTTTTGAAAGGAAAATTGGAATTTTCACGTTTTTATTTTTTTAAATTACTTTAAAAATCTCGATGTATTTAATGTGCTAATTCATAGCAACTGATTCTTAGTTGTAGCCACCAAATGTTTTTCATCGACTTTTTCATTTTTAGGATATTTGATTTTGAAACATAAACGTGGTAAGCAGGGGCGACGACAGGCCATGTCAGCCTAGTCGGAAACTAGAGGCCCCGGTCCTTTAAAACAGCTCGGAATCAAGGTAGTGTAACTTTTAAAGGACGAGCTAACTAACAAAGGGCCCACCCTTGTTTTCGGTGACCCTGGTAATAAGACAGGATTTTACAATGAAAATTGCACGCGCATGTCTATTTAAAGAAAAAGAAAAAAAAAGCTACAGTGTGTAGAAATAAAGCTGAATGGTGCATGAATTGAAGAAAGGGAATGCTTTTCACCGGTGGCGACGATTCGGGAGGGGGGGGGGGAGACTTTTTATGGGGGTTTATTTATTATTTATACAAATTTATTAACCAAAACTAGAAATAATAAAACAAGCAGAAATGTCAAAATTTTCAGATCATAATTATTTGTTTTACTTTGTCTATCTGTATACGGAACATTATTTAGCACAAGCAGCAACTTTTAGTTTATGTATTCATTGTTTAGATATTAGTAAATCAATTCTTTTACTTAAACAAGCCGTTGCTTAGTGAAATTATTACCAAGTGTTTGTGATATCTCAAAATACTTTGGGGTAAATAATGTAAGTATAATTACATCCAGCCTACCAGCCTGAGTGTTTCTTCGGGGAAAGTTATTGTGTACATAATTCATCAAAATCTTAAGAAAAGCCTTGAGTTAAGCTGTTAGATTTACATAAGTTACCACTCATCTGCTCTCAGAATCAGCGTTAGCAAAGTTAAGTTTTCTACTTTTTTTCTCTCTATTCTTTTCTTTCATATTTTTGCTACCACTAAAAATCCTATGGCTTTAAGTTCTCTTTTTTTGCCCCCCCCCCCCTCGCGCTACACTTTTTAGTCCCAATCGCCGCCTCTGCTTTTCACTGAAATATGAAATAGGGAATTAGTAAATCATTCCGTTTTTCCTTTAACTACAAGTCCTGTTTACAAAAGGGATGGAAAAGCGGGTAGTTTTGTCTCAACGGGACAAGTGTTTCTGCTACATTTTCCCTGAAGTATCCCACTCAGTCTCATAGTCTCTCTACTAAATCGGTTTCTTAGATTTATTTTTCGCACTGAAAGTTTTTGATTTATAGCAGCAAAGATTAAATTTCCTGTCAAATTGTTTCAGTGCGATAGTGCAACTCCGTTATCATGTTTCTAAGAATGAATGCTCTGATTATAAGGATATGATTGATATGATTTAAACGCCAAAATATTTTCAGAAATTCTTCATCATTCTTTAAAGAAACTTCATTTTTTATTGACTTATGTTATCTGTAGAACGAGTAGATAAGATTTATTTATGTTAATGGGTTTATTCAATTGAATTTGCTCTTTTTTTTTTGTTAATTTCGTTTCGTTCAGCGTTTTTCTGATAAATACAGCCCGAGTAAAAGCTTTAAAGCCGGTAAAAAAAAAAAAAAAAAAAAGAGTAAACGAAAAAGTCAAACAAAAAGGATTTTTTTAAAAAAATTAAATGTTCATCCCTAAGAAATACGCAACAGACATGATTTGTAAGTTTATAATTACCAGAAAAAAAGCAGTTATTCAAAGTTGGTATTTCAGCCTGAATAAAATCTTTAAGGCGACTAATATAACTAAAAAATTTTTTGCAGTTAAGAGGTTCTCAAACTTTTCCGACTCGCGGCATCCTTTAAAGAATTATAATTTTTTCACGGCATCCCAGTCTATCTCTATTATATACATATCGTAATTCCCCTAGGGCTTGGAAGCCCTATTGAAACAAATACATTAATAACACAGCAACAACGCTGACTTTACTGGAGAATGAAACTGTAAAAGTTTTGTTTCCGAAATGCTCGAAGTATATGGACCTTTGCGGCAGATATCAAGTCCCAAATCGAATTCTTGTTTCATTCACTGTAACATGTCACGATCAATTTTAGAAAATGCGGAATTCGGTTGTTATGTTTTGGCGATCTTTCAGATCACGTGACTCATGGGGCACGAAATCAATCTTTGATACAGCACCAAAAGGAAAATTGCTTGGAGTTAGGCCCGGAGAGCTCGGTGGTCACGGAAAAAGGTGATTTCGTCATCAGAACCTCGTCAAATCCAACTACTAGGAAGCTCTTTATTGAGGAAATGGGGAACTTCTGTCAATAATGGTGGTTGCCCCATCTTCTGTTGAAAAATGATCCACCATTGATTGCGACACGTTAACAGTGAATGACAGAAAAATTAGTCTTAATACTTGATACCTGCCGCATTACGAAAGGCTCACCTATTGAACATTTGGGAAACAAAGCTTGTACAGTTTCTTTCTCTTATAAAGTCAATGTTGTAACTGCATTAGAAAAAGGTTTCTTTAATAATCCTTCCAAGCCCTGAAGGAAACCTCATGTCAATTCTTGCGGTACCCCAGGGTGCCGCGGCACCTATTTTAAGAACCCCTGCAGTAGCAAGAATCGCTGCAGTTAATAAGATTGTAGAAACCCTTAAAGTTTGTCATTCATTTCTTCGAAGTCTTAGTGCTTTTTGGGCAGATGTCAATAAGTAAGAAATTAACGGGTCATGAAACGGGGCAAATTGAATCTTTCTCTTCAACGAGAATGAGTAGCCGTACTATTATGAAAGAAATAGAAAGGTCAAAGACTGTAGTCAACAGTTTTTGCAAATAATCCAGATTTTAGAGACTTCCCTCTATCAACAAAAGTCTTTTATCAACAAAAATACCTTTAATCCGATGAAGACGTTAGGTCACATTTTCGTTCCTTCATTCGTTTTTCTTTCGATAAGATGCTATGAGGGATCAACAATTTACTGCTGAGGCTTAAATATACTAGAGCTTCGAGATTGGCAAAAAGTTTCACGTATTTCCCGACTTCCGATACGATAGCATTTGCTTAAGATAAGAGAAACTTCAGTGTCTCTCTCATGGCGAAATGCCGCAATCACGTTGGTTGGATCAGGATATTTTTGATTTTGATTGGAGTTAGGTGGCTCTGTACACCAAATTCTTCAACTTTAAGTTCGCCTTCGGAACTATATCTTGTATTGACTTTATTCACACGGTATTTAAGTTTTATTGAGATTTGTGCTAGACAAAAAAAAAAAAAAAAAAAAACAGTTTTTGTTAATAAAAAAAAAAGAAAGAAAGAAAAGACAAACTTTGATATCAACTAACATTAATATGCTAAAACACCCAGAGATAAATTTCAATGGATTTTTTTCTTCATAAAAGTTGTTGTAAAGTCTAGTTCCGGAGGAACATTTAGGCAGGTTAACTTTAACCCTTCCCTCTCGCACAAAAAGAAAGGAAATGAGATAAAAAAAAAATAAAAACATCGAAAGGTGTTTTTGTGCAATATTTAAAATAGACGGTATTAGACCGTAGAATTTATTACCCATTACACGCACCAACTCATTTTGCTGTAGCACTGCCGAGAAAATGCAGCATTGAGGGATTTTTTTTAAACACAAAGCAGATACTTTTTTTATGTAGATATCGTAATTTTTATTCTTGTTTTTATGTGACTTCCATTTTTTTTAACGGCATTTATTATAATCGATATTATGTTGGGCAACTTTTTACTCAACAAGGAACTTCATTGTATTTATAGCTATGTAGTAACATTTATTTTTAGGCACGCTCTGTCCATCAACTTTTAGATTGATAGATACAGTTTTAATTTCAGGAACATCTTTATTGCTCCAAATTCAAAACGTTTTGTGCTCATTTCTGGTTTTCCCTACAATAGCTCGTCATACTCATACTGCATAAAAAGAAACATTTGTACTTATTTACAGAGTACAAATTGCTTACAGGCTACTTGCTGTACATGGGCGGATACAAGGGGAGGGTCATGGGAGTCATGAACATTGAAAAGAGATAAAATGGAGGGAATGAAGACTTTCTTTCTTGAAACAAGGTCCCCACGTCGCGTGATAGATTTTACAGCAAAGCATTTTAGGAAATCAGGTTTCTTTCGCTAGTTTCACGCAAAACGTGTCAACCATTCGTCGTTGTTGAGTCACGTGACTTGAGGTCTTAACCTCACCTTTTGCTAAGCCAGTGATTAGACATGCACCCTCCATTTGCAATTCCTGCTCTAAGGCCATGACCTTCTACTCCCCTCACCCAAATTGTCGACTATATCATCATTCACACTGTGTTCAGTTCACTTTATGAATAAAATGTGAACAATTGCAGTGATATTTTCAAATTTTTAAATACATTTAAAAGTAAATATTTGAAATAACGCTTCTTTCATGGCTTATGAAACTAATTAGTATCGTTTATGCCCTTCTAGGTGCCTTATTTCTGACCGATTTGATGCTTTTTACTGACACCCAAGCAATTTTAGTTATTGTCCGCACCCAAAACCCTATGTTCTTCAGCATGAACCCCTCCCCTAAAATGGTTTTCTGTGTCCGCTCCTGGTGCTGTAGTTGGAGGGGGGGGGGGGCGGTGCCATTCCCCGAAACATTAGATTTTTATTCTAAATGTAACATAAATTGGTTTCAAATCACCTTTTCTTTTTGTGAGCCACGTGAGCCCCAAAGTGAGTTAGTTCCCCAAATATTTTTTTCCAACTGCGACACTGTTTTACGCATCTGTATCTTTATTCACATTCAAATAAAATTTCTTGATTGAAAAGGAAAGGAAATAAAAGCAGCTCATGGATGCTGTACTCTGATGTAAGATGATACTTGAAATTAAAAAAATATTATGCAACGATCTTTTCAGTAGAATATAAAAACTTCTTTATTGTGACGTTGGAGTGGAAACTGGTTTTATTAAACAGTCTTCAAGCCACATGTGAAGCTCATCTATTACATTTTTCTGTACGCGTCAAGTATCAAAGCATATTTTTTCATCCCTTGATATTTTTTCGAAAGCATATGATGGGGTTACTGAGCTAACAGCAAGATATTAATTACGAGGCCAAGTATATTTGCATGTGTTGCATTATTTATTAATGCCTGGGAAATGGATTATTTTAATTGAATTTTCTGTCTCTAAATATTTGTTTATCTAGGCATCTGCCTACTTTCCTTCATTTGGGATTTGGGTCTGATCCTAATTGTTGAAATTTTATTGCATTGTAAATTTGTACAATTTATTAATGTGTGCCTGTGGTGAATTGACTTATTTTGTCAATAAAAGGGGATGTGTGTGTGTGTGTGTGTGTGTGTTTTTTTTTTTTAACAATCATAAAGTAATTTATCTTTCTATCGCTATTGATAAAAAAAATATTTTTAAATAACCATAAATGTTAATAATATCACAATAATGATGATTAATTCGTATGTTTTCCATTGGTGTACAGCCATTTATATTCAATTGGCTTTTGTCAATTTTTGCTCTTCATTGAATGCCCGTTTCAAGTTTGTTCCTTTTTGCAAAAACTGTTCTAATGTTATTTAAGATTAGAATATTAGGTATAACATTATTTAAGTTTATGCTCTAAAAGATTTATATACGCAGCTGTTTTCGAATAAATTTATTTTGTTCAATCGTCTTTCTTTTAAAGAATTCATTTATTATAACTGTTTTGCATTGAATCAATTTTCATAATATAAGTTTTTTTCCTTTCTTCCTATTAAAACACTAATTAATTTGTAAATTTCATGGGAAATGTTTTCTTATTTTTTTAATATCAAAATGTTTTTATATGTTGTTTTTTGTTTTTAAAATTTCAGTTACATCTAGCAAAGTTGGACTCATTGAAGAGCAAAATTACAGAGCTTACTACCATTATACAACACACAGCTCAGGAGAGGGATATTCTAGAAAGGCAGCTAAATCGAACGCAGGTACTTTCATACTTTCATTCGTGTTTTTTAAATTTTAAAAATTGTTAATAGTGCGCCTCAGTAATGTTGGTGATCGTTCTTGTCCATTTCAAAACCGGTTGGAATAAAGAACAAAGAAAAGAAGGAAAAAAAAGTTTTGGTTGCTCTAGCGAGGCGTTTTTGTGAAGTGTCATTTTTTGTTTACAACAAGAAATAAATTTGAAATAGAAACTGGCGCCTAACTAACTCCCTGAAAAGGGAAACATTATGGAAACCTTGATTTACTTGATGCGTTTACTGCCCTCCCTATTTCTTACGAATTCCGATGTTGATGATTTTTGGCTCTTCTGCGGAACGCCAGCCATTTTTTACAATCAATTTTATATTTATGTCAGTTATATGAATTAAATTTTAGCAGCCAAAACTGCTACAAGTATTGTTATAAGTACTAAAAATAATATTTAATTTCGGCAAAAATAAGAATTTTTTTTTACTTAAAGTTGGCTTTTTTCTGAAAAATGGGCTGAACAAGAAAGAGCGATTTACAAGGAATAAATGGAGAGAATCATGCACTTTTTTTTTATAAATATACTTCAATTAGGATTTCATTTTCAAATTCAGCTTTGGTATGATGCATTTTTAAAACATGGAGATTAGCAATGAATGTGAGTCGCTATGAAATTTTATGAAACTTCCAAAACTTATTCCACACGCCTCCTACACATCAGCTCCAGTATCGCTCTTGAAAAATTATGTTTCCTAAAAATTAAAAACGAACCAAATTCATGAAGTATGCAAATATAGTTTGTCTTTTTTAAAAGTAATTTTAACCAAATGATTTTATTATTGTTAATATTTTATTGTCTTATATGCAAATATTGGTGTTTGGGAACAAAATGTGGTAATTTTGCAGTAGATCACGTTCTTTTCTTTTATATGAAATGAGTTTCAGTGCTTTTTTAAAAGTTTTTTTTTTTTCTCTAACAAGAACAATTGTTCAACTAAATATTTAGAAAATCCCGACCAGCCTCACCTCATATTTAGATGAATCTCATGGGCCAGATTTAAAAAAAGCCTGAATTCTGCTAATTCAATTTGTGATTAATAACTTTGGTTATTAAATGTCTACAAAGATGAGACCTGGCTAAGAGCACTCTCATTCGGCCACCTTTCGAAGAGAGAAATAACTATCAAAATTGGCTCATCTGTTTAGGAGCTTCGATGCCACAGACATATGCACATACACTGACTTGCCAAACTTATAACTTTTTTCCTTTTTGCGCTGGGGATTAAAAATAAAGGTTGAAGTCATAAAATGTGAAAAAAAAAAAAAGGTTCAGCGACTTGTAAAATTGTGTCCTATGCATGAAAAGGGAATTTGATTTATTTGAATAAAAACATTTGAACTGCTAAACATTTTAATCTTTTTAAAGTCAAGTATTGTTTAATAAGAATTCATTGTACTATACCGTGTGCAGCTAAAACTAGTTTGTTAAAATTGCCTTTTTTTTTCAGTTGGATCGCTTAAGGCTGGTAAGAGAGCAGGAGGATAGGTTAGAACAGCAAGCTTTAAGATATGAAGAAAGATTGACCGAACTCCATAGTGTCATTGCAGAATTGTCCAAGAAATTAGAAGCTCAGAGAGCAAATGTGATAAAGTGCGTTATGAATTTTGATTGTTTTTTTTTTAGATGTCGTATTATCATTTTCATTCCATTGTTGTTTTTGTTCTGTATTGTAAAATGCTTTCAAACTATTTATTAGAGAGGAAGATGAATGCAGTCAGCAATCTGGTGAAGAATCTAGGCAAAGTGAAACGCAAAGTCACTGTACAAGCAACGATAACAATATCACAGAATCTTGTAGTGAAAGAGGTTTGTATCAAAACCTTTTCATTAATTTTGCCATATTAAAATCACTGAAGAAAAATTTACTAATTAGAAAATAACACCTTTTTCATTGATTCACATGAATCTTTGACAGAATTTTTTTTGCAATATCCCTTTATTTTTCAGTGGGTGCGTTAAAGTCATGTCTTTTCTTTTATTAAACGTAAAGTAATAATGAGTAATAAAAGTGATTTATCTTTCTAAGTCACTGTTGTACATTTTACAAAACTTTTTCAAGTCAAAATCACGAGCAAGCTTTTTCCAAACATAAAGTTTTTTCTACACATTTACCAAAAATAAGGTAAACTTGGTAGTTTATTGGAAAGGGTTTAGAGAAGGGATACACAGATTAATAAATGGGCTTTCTAATTTAGACTATGGTTCTAGGCTTAGAATACTTTTAATATGTAAAATTTTTCAGTATATCACGGAGCTGATAAAGATTTTACAAGAAATCTAAGTCTGATTATTCCACAGACTATTTTTGGATTTTTAATCTGCATTGTAGATTTCCAAAGAAAATTTTGCTGCCGAATTTGCTGCTATGTTTTAATGCAATGATGAGAGCTAAATAAGCACTCTGTAGTGCATTTTTAGCAGGGATGTAAAAGCCCTGCTCAGTCTTCTTTTATATATATATATATATATATATATATATATATATATATATATTGTTACAAATTCTGTAAATAGTAATTATTGTAGGAACGTAACCTGTAATTAGTTTCCCGTAATGAATATACAACCCCTTTTTCATTCGGCTAAAGTATACGACCCCTATTTTCTTTCTTTTCATTGATAACGGTCTACTACTTTACAGAAGCGCGTGGAATATTTGAGAAATTTCTTTTCGGTGTATTTAAGCCGTTAGCGATGGATAAACAGTTAGTTTCGATTCAGATTTCGAACTGAGAAGATTTTTGCTCTGTTTATAGCGAGGCATTTCGCTGTGTTGTTTTCGTATTTGGAAGTAAATACGTGTGTAAACGTTGAGTTTACGGTGTTGTGTGATAATTGCTTAATTGCTGATGAATAATTTAGCAGTTGTTGAAGATCTTTCCTGTACATAGTGTAAATAAATTTCCTGTGTTTTTATCAAGAACTGTGTCTTCATTTCAAGAAAGTGGAAGTCGCACCGAATCCGTTACAATTTGGCGCCCGAACAGGGACTTCTTCTGGACTTTCTTGGAGTAAGTGACTTCGGACATTTTTTCATAAAGACTTTTTTTTGAATTAGGACTTTATTTTTATGGTGATTACTCGCGCAATGGATGAACAATTAAAACAACTTCTTGACGCAATCACCTCTGTGAAGAGTGATATGGCGGCTAATCAAGAACAATTAAAAAATGATATGGCGGCTAATCAAGAACAATTAAAAAATGATATGGCGGCTAATCAAGAACGATTAAAAAATGATATGGCGGCTAATCAAGAACAATTAAAAAATGATATGGCGGCTAATCAAGAACAATTAAAAAATGATCTGACTGCAAGTATATTGGCAAATCAAGACCAGTTAAAAAGCGATTTAACGATGCTGAAAAAGGACTTAACGTCTAACCAAGAAGAAATTAAAAACGACCTTATTTCGGTAAAGACTGTGATGGAAAATAAATTTAATGACATAGAGCATCGAGTTGATGCTATTGAAGAAAAATTTAGTGCCGTTGAAAGCCGATTCAATGCTGTAGAAAATAAATTTGAAGATGAAGATAGAAGATTTCATCTACTTAAAGAAGAGATCTTTAAGGACATGGAAACGAGATTGGCGACCGCGGAAAGCAGCTCTGTACAGTTTGGCGCTCCCACATCGGTTGCTCGACCGTCCATTAAACTTGCCACATTTGATGGGAAAACTTCGTGGCGGGTTTACAAAACTCAATTCATGATAGTGGCGGAAGCGAACGGATGGGACTCTGCTACCAAGGCCTGTCATCTTGCAGCATCCCTGAGAGGTGACGCAGCGGACATTCTCCAGACCCTTCCGGACGGCCAGCGCCTGGATTTCGCCGCCCTCACATCTGCGTTGGAGCTTCGCTTCGGTGAGAAGTGCCAGAAAGATTTCAGCCGACTCCAGTTGAAGTCCCGTTTCCAGAAAACTGGGGAAACCCTGCAAGAGCTTGCGGCGGACATCGAGAGACTGTCTCATCTTGCTTTTTACGACTGCCCTGCGGATGTTCGAGACAACCTGGCACTCAACTACTACATCGACGGGGTTCGAGATCCGGAAATCCAGAAAGCTCTACGGATGGCGGATGTCAAAGACCTGAATTCTGCCGTTGTGTATGCGATGAGATACGAGGCCGCCCAAGAAGCAACCCGTGTGGATCGCCATCTAATCCAGACTCAGGAAGCTGATGAGTCTGATTCCAGGTCGTCCCACCTCGCTGAACTTGAGAGACAACTCGGTGACTTGACAAGACATTTGAGCAGCATAACAGCCCAAAAGAAACAAGAGCAGAAGTGCTGGAAATGCGGTAGTGAAGGACACCTGCGAAGGAGTTGTCCGGCTCGCCAAGCTACGCGAGGGAAGGAAATCACCACCACTAAAGCTCTGCAGATTTCCTCTTCTAGTAGTGGCAGTGATGGACTTTTCATTTACGCACATGTAAATGGGAACCCCTGCAGACTGATTGTTGACACTGGAGCCAATGTGACAATCATTAGGACAGATGTGGCTCGTGAATTTGGATTGAAACTGCTGTGGACATCGCCACGCGTAAGTCTCCAGACTGTGACAGGTGACAAAATTGAGATTGAGGGTAAAGTGGACTTCGAAATAGTGTTTGGGAATGCCACCTACCATCATACGGCATTCGTCGCTAATATCACGGACCCCTTCATTCTCGGATTGGACTTTTTGAAGAAATATGACTTCACTCTCGACTTCAAGACTAATGAGCTGCACTCGATGAGAGAAGACATAGCCGTTTTCCCTGCAGAAAGTGATGTCAAATCCGCTCATCAAATAATTGCCCAAACAGATTTATCAATTCCCTCAAGGTCAGAATCATTAATACCTGGTTCCCTTGAAGAAAGCAATAGTTTTCGATTTGGACTCATTGAATACCCTAACCTAAGCAATAGCCTAAAAGGAGTGCTGGTAGCATCTATGCTTGTGGACCTTTCTAAGGATGTAATTCCCGTGAGAGTCGCCAACGTGAGTGAAAGGCCAAGGAATATCCGGAAAGGTGAAGTGTTAGCAACTTGTACTCCAGTAAACTGCATCATTAGAAGAATCAATTCCCCCGAGACTGTGTCTTCTGAGTCCTTGACATCGAAGTTAATTGGGAGTGCACCATTAACGAAAGATCAAAGAACTGCTGCGGAACAATTGGTGGACGACTTCAAGCATCTGTTTTCATCTACATCGGAGGATGTTGGCCGTACGAATTTAACGCAGCATAGGATTTACACTGGAGAACACCCCCCTATTAAACAGCATCCAAGACGACTACCGTTCGCTAAGAAGGAAGAGGTTGAAACCCTCCTGAAAGAGATGAAGGAGAATGATGTAATCGAACCCTCATCCAGTCCTTGGGCCTCTCCCATCGTCTTGGTCCGAAAGAAAGATGGCTCCACCAGATTTTGTGTCGATTACATCATTCTCCTTCATCTCTTTCAGGAGGGTTTCAACCTCTTCCTTCTTAGCGAACGGTAGTCGTCTTGGATGCTGTTTAATAGGGGGGTGTTCTCCAGTGTAAATCCTATGCTGCGTTAAATTCGTACGGCCAACATCCTCCGATGTAGATGAAAACAGATGCTTGAAGTCGTCCACCAATTGTTCCGCAGCAGTTCTTTGATCTTTCGTTAATGGTGCACTCCCAATTAACTTCGATGTCAAGGACTCAGAAGACACAGTCTCGGGGGAATTGATTCTTCTAATGATGCAGTTTACTGGAGTACAAGTTGCTAACACTTCACCTTTCCGGATATTCCTTGGCCTTTCACTCACGTTGGCGACTCTCACGGGAATTACATCCTTAGAAAGGTCCACAAGCGTAGATGCTACCAGCACTCCTTTTAGGCTATTGCTTAGGTTAGGGTATTCAATGAGTCCAAATCGAAAACTATTGCTTTCTTCAAGGGAACCAGGTATTAATGATTCTGACCTTGAGGGAATTGATAAATCTGTTTGGGCAATTATTTGATGAGCGGATTTGAATACCCTAACCTAAGCAATAGCCTAAAAGGAGTGCTGGTAGCATCTACGCTTGTGGACCTTTCTAAGGATGTAATTCCCGTGAGAGTCGCCAACGTGAGTGAAAGGCCAAGGAATATCCGGAAAGGTGAAGTGTTAGCAACTTGTACTCCAGTAAACTGCATCATTAGAAGAATCAATTCCCCCGAGACTGTGTCTTCTGAGTCCTTGACATCGAAGTTAATTGGGAGTGCACCATTAACGAAAGATCAAAGAACTGCTGCGGAACAATTGGTGGACGACTTCAAGCATCTGTTTTCATCTACATCGGAGGATGTTGGCCGTACGAATTTAACGCAGCATAGGATTTACACTGGAGAACACCCCCCTATTAAACAGCATCCAAGACGACTACCGTTCGCTAAGAAGGAAGAGGTTGAAACCCTCCTGAAAGAGATGAAGGAGAATGATGTAATCGAACCCTCATCCAGTCCTTGGGCCTCTCCCATCGTCTTGGTCCGAAAGAAAGATGGCTCCACCAGATTTTGTGTCGATTACCGACGACTGAATGAAATCACCAAGAAAGACAGTTACCCTCTTCCACGGATAGACGATACCTTGGACACTCTTTCCGGACACAAGTGGTTTTCGACCCTGGACTTGAAGAGCGGCTACTGGCAGGTTGAGATACACCCTGAGGACCGAGAGAAGACAGCGTTTACAACTGGACAAGGCTTATGGCAGTTTAAAGTGATGCCCTTCGGCCTCTGCAATGCACCAGCTACGTTCGAGCGTCTTATGGAGACAGTGTTAAAAGGACTCTCTTACGAATCCTGTCTGGTCTACTTAGACGATATCATCATCGTGGGACGCAGCTTCGAAGAACATCTGGCAAATCTTAGGAAGGTGCTGCAAAAGCTTAAGGAAGCCAATCTGAAGTTAAGCCCGTCCAAATGTAATTTGTTCCGCCGGGAAGTGAACTACCTTGGTCACATCATCTCTTCTGAGGGTGTACAAACCGATCCAGAGAAGGTATCTGCGGTCAGGAGTTGGAGTCGTCCCGAAAACATCCATCAGTTGCGAAGTTTCCTGGGGCTCTGCACGTACTACAGGAAGTTTGTGAAGGGTTTTTCCAACATTGCACGACTTTTGCATAAGCTGACGGAGAGCAAGCAAAAGTTTGAATGGTCCAAAGAATGCGAAGATGCATTTCTACGCTTGAAGGAGGCTTTAACATCAACGCCTATCCTCGCCTATCCTCAGCCTGAAAAATCCTTCATCCTGGACACTGATGCGAGCAACGAGGGAATTGGAGCTGTTTTATCCCAAGAAATTGACGGAAATGAACATGTCATCGCTTACTGGAGCAAATGCTTATCAAAGTCGGAGCGAAATTACTGCGTCACCAGAAAGGAGTTACTGGCCATAGTGAAAGCTGTAGAACACTTCCATCATTACCTCTACGGCCGAAAATTTCTGCTTCGGACAGATCATGCCTCGTTAACTTGGCTTTTGAACTTCAAGAATCCAGAAGGCCAGATAGCCAGATGGATACAGCGGCTCCAGGAATATGACATGGAGATCAAGCATCGAAAAGGGTTATCTCACGGTAATGCTGACGCTTTATCAAGGAGACCCTGTCCTGAGAACTGCCACTATTGTTCCCGAATCGAGAAACAGTATGGAACGACTAGCCCTACCGCCTATCAGGTGACAGTGACTCCAACATCATCAGAACCTGATCCATGGAGTGATGACCAAGTTCGAAAAGATCAACTTGAAGACCCCGACATAAAACCAATTTTAGAGTTCATGGAAAGTGACAGTCGACGCCCTAGCTGGCAGGACGTTTCCATCTTCAGTCCTGCAACAAAAAGATACTGGGCTTTATGGAACTCACTCCATTTACGGAACGGCGTGCTACACCGGAAATGGGAATCTGACGACGGCAAGACATCTAGGTGGCAGTTACTACTTCCTCGATCCAGGATTTCAGATGTTCTGAAAGAAATACATAGTAGTGCGACTGGAGGACATTTTGGTGTCTTGAAAACTCTCAATAAAGTTCGGGAGCGCTTCTTCTGGAGCAAGGCGAAGGATGACGTGGAGAAGTGGTGCCATTCTTGTGACGCCTGTGCTGCTCGTAAAGGACCGAAGAAGAGAAGCAGAGGGAAGCTACATCTGTACAACGTTGGAGCTCCTTTCGAACGAATTGGGATCGACATCCTGGGTCCTCTACCAAGAACTGCTGATGGGAACAAATACATTCTTGTTTCCATCGACTACTTCACCAAATGGCCGGAAGCATATCCCATTCCAGATCAAGAAGCTACTACCGTAGCAGAGACTCTAGTCCAACATTGGATCTCGAGATACGGAACACCTTTGCAGATTCATTCCGATCAAGGGAGGAATTTCATCTCTGCTGTGTTTAAGGGCCTATGTCAAATTTTCGGAATTGAGAAAACTAGGACAACACCACTACACCCACAATCGGACGGCATGGTGGAGAGATTTAACCGCACAATCCTGAATAATCTCTCACTTATGGTATCCAGAAATCAACAGGATTGGGACAAGAAGCTACCTTTGTTCCTGCTGGCCTACCGCAGTGCTGTCCACGAGACTACCGGATATGCCCCATCTCAGATGCTCTTCGGACGAGAGCTTCGGCTACCTTGTGATCTCGTCTTCGGTCGTCCTCCGGATGCGCCTTCATTGCCTGAGGAGTACATCCAGGATCTCCAGGCCCGGTTGGAAGACGTTCATAACTTCGCACGAGAGCGAATCAACATCGCGGCGGAGAAGATGAAGACCCGATACGACACAAGGTCTACTGGACATGAATTCAACGAAGGCGACAAGGTTTGGTTATGGAATCCCATCCGACGGAAAGGTCTGTCACCCAAATTGCAGTCGCATTGGGATGGACCCTACAAAGTCCTTAACCGACTGAATGACGTCGTAGTGAGGATCCAAAAATCACC
This sequence comes from Uloborus diversus, assembly GCF_026930045.1. Classification (NCBI taxonomy): domain Eukaryota; kingdom Metazoa; phylum Arthropoda; class Arachnida; order Araneae; family Uloboridae; genus Uloborus; species Uloborus diversus. Next base: position 114,097,316 of record NC_072732.1, on the reverse strand, counting down.
TAATGCAAAACCTAGGGTTGTACATTATGATCGGTTATCCCCATACTATGGCCATAGTTCATGAGTATTACGTAAACAACCATGGTTGGTAACATAAAAGTTGTAGATAATTTTTGCTTTTAATGTTTAGTAATATTTCTTGTTATTATTGTGTTTCCTTTGCACTATTGGTTATTATTTAATGTGTGTGATTGTGAACTTGTGATAGAAGTTTGGCACCCTTTCTGGGGATTGTACTGCCCGGGACGTGCAGTCCTTAGGAAGGGGGCAATGTTACAAATTCTGTAAATAGTAATTATTGTAGGAACGTAACCTGTAATTAGTTTCCCGTAATGAATATACAACCCCTTTTTCATTCGGCTAAAGTATACGACCCCTATTTTCTTTCTTTTCATTGATAACGGTCTACTACTTTACAGAAGCGCGTGGAATATTTGAGAAATTTCTTTTCGGTGTATTTAAGCCGTTAGCGATGGATAAACAGTTAGTTTCGATTCAGATTTCGAACTGAGAAGATTTTTGCTCTGTTTATAGCGAGGCATTTCGCTGTGTTGTTTTCGTATTTGGAAGTAAATACGTGTGTAAACGTTGAGTTTACGGTGTTGTGTGATAATTGCTTAATTGCTGATGAATAATTTAGCAGTTGTTGAAGATCTTTCCTGTACATAGTGTAAATAAATTTCCTGTGTTTTTATCAAGAACTGTGTCTTCATTTCAAGAAAGTGGAAGTCGCACCGAATCCGTTACAATATATATGCAGTTGGCTCTATGTTTAACAACTTTCAAGGGAGTACAAAAAATCGTCCTTATGTAGAAAACGTCCTTAAATAGAATGCTTTCAACACTGTAGTGGACCATCTGAGACCGTGAAAAGCCGTCGTTAAATAGAGCATCGTTAAACAGAGAGCCAACTGTGTATATATATATATATATACACACACATTTTTTTTTGTTTTTATTTGAAATGCTTTTTATTTTGAAAGGGAGGGATGGGGGGGGGGGGGGCAGCAGATTCCTCTTGCTCTCCTTTAGATATGTCCATGGTGTGTAAGATCCTGATGTGTGATTTTCAATGTTAGTCCTTATTTTTTAATTTTATTACTATTATTTTTTTAAATTTATCATCATAATTATTATTTGTTAATTTATTATTATTTTTTTTGTTTATTTATTATTATTATTGTTCTTTATTATTATTATTATTATTTGAGGCTGCTACTTATTAAATGGTTTATAAAAATGTCTGAATAACTTCATTTGAATTATTTGCACAGTAATCTCTGCTGTTTACATGATCACAAAATTGGGAGAAAAAAAAACATTCATGTGAGCAATGTTTTACTTTGTGAAAAAGCATTTTTATCCTGTTTAAGAAGGGACTTATCCACATGTCTGTTTTTTTTTTTTTTTTTTTTTTTTTTTTTTTGATAATACAAGAAGTTGTTCTACAAAAATTTTATTTTCTGAAACATATTTTTCCAAAACTGCAATTTTTGTATAAATAGGAAGTTATTTCAATTATTGTCTGTTTCAAAATGTAGTGCTGTTGTGCTATAAAAAATTAAAAGACTACATTTTTTGTTTTACTCCTTTTTCCTAACCTTACATTTTGCTAGCAATAAGTATATCTTCTTATACTTTTTATGCTTTTTAAGCTTTTTATGTACTTTTTTTTTAATCAGAACTCTCGAGATTTGGTGGAGAGGAAGATTCACGCAATGAAGTTTCTCGGACAATTTTGCAAGAAGGGGAAGAAGCTAGTAGTGGTCTTGGTGATAATGAAAGTTCAGAAGATCAGCAAGTACAGGTTCGTTTGGTAGTCTGTTTCTGAAATTCTGTATTGAATAGTCTAAATAATCTTTATTGCAATTATTTTATTTACATTGACCGAAATTACGTTTCTTTGGAGAAATATACTACAAGTGTATCTTGATAGCGTAAAACTTGCAACATTTAATGAAGTTAAAGTAAAAAATAAAAGATCGGGAACTTTTTTTTTTTGAATCAAAAATGAGGTTGTTTCCTTCAGTCAAAAGTACTACTTTTAGTCACTGAAATTGATAGAATGAGTAAAAAAAATAACATGGACCCAGAAAATACTTTCATTTTCCCAACAGTTATTTTTTAAATAATTTTTTTAAATGTCTGATTTTGAAAACAAGGCGTGGTCTTGATGACGTCACAAATAATACAATTTAGTGCATCTTTCTACCATGTTTCCACGTTATGATGATCAAGAAGCGAATTAAATATTGCACTCAACGCTTGCTATCAACCATATTGTTGCCAATACACGTAGTAAAGATGCGAATTAAATATTTTTCTTCGTGAATGGCAACATTGCATGGCATTTCATCATTTGTGATGTCACTCGGCAGAAACATGAACAATGAAAGCACACCGATTTAAGTAATTTTTTAAAATATTAAACTTGAACAAATTGTTTAAAAAATGGTCATAACCTATATTTTTAAACATGCTCTTTCAGAAAAAAATGCTTTTAAAATTTTGGAAACGACCCCATTATTAACAAAATTGAGATAGTGAGATACAAAGGGGTGTTAGTGCCAAAACTAAAAATTTAGAGATTACCAGTACAAATGGTAAGACAAACCTCCTCTATTTTATGGCAAGAGACTTAGAAAAACTTTCCAATGAAAGCCTACATAGAATCAGAACTTTAAAATGAGTTTTACTCAAAACTTGAAAATGTTCACTTACATCCCTTTTTTTCTCACTGCCTCAATTGAGACTCGTATGTCAGTGTGTATAACTGATAAAGGTAAATCAATATGAGTATTGTATTGAGCATTATTTCATTTAATTCAACTTATAAATTTGAAAAATATGTTTTTCACAATTGTTATACATTAGTAATACCAATGTATTTATACTAGCATAGTACTTCATAAAAGTTAATTTTTTTACAATCTTCTAGTTCCTACAGTGGAAAAAATTAAAAATTTAAACTGTATTTACGCAATTTCAAGTCTATAAGTTCAGTTTTTCAATTAATTTAGTTAACGTCACATTTTACTTCTCTAGTTAGTTGAGCCTTTTTACTCATCCAGACTGTTACATGCTATAAATGAATATTTTAGAAACATTATTTTAAGAGTAATTTAACCAAACATTGGTTGTTACTTATGATCCAAATCTATTCTGAAAATGAATTGTGATTTTATGTGTGTGTGTGTTTCTGGTTTGATTAGAAAAATTCACATTTATCCTTAATTAAATTTATTTTTCATTGATTTTTTTGCCAAACATCTTTGTGTCAAAAATAGTTTTATCATTTGAGGCAATGAGAAGCAAAGGGATGTTAGTGGATATTTTCAAGTTTTGAGTGAAATATGTTTAAAGTTGCAGTGCTATGTAGACTTTCATTGAAACATTTTTCCAAATCATGCTGTATAGCAGCACTTATGGGGTTACTAGTACTATCTCTCGCCCCAAGACACTGGAGAGGTTCACACCTACAATCTGTACAGCTTACCTCCAAATTTTTAATTTTGATTTTGACATTTATTTACATCCCTTTGCTTCTCACTGCCTCATATGGAAAACAAAATTTTTTAAGCAAAATTTCTAGTACATTACAACCTTGATTTTTTTTTTTTTTTTTTTTTTTTTGCTTTTCCATTGCAGAATGGCAGGGATAAAGAGATTGATGCTTTTAAAGAAAGTAGAGCAACATCCTGTCACAGCTTACAAATTTCCCAGCTTCAGGAGGAGGTCATTGTTTTAAGAGCTGAAAATGCTGCATTGCAAGATCAGCTAGGCCGGCAAGAGACCGAGCTCAACAGAACACGAGCTGCCCTTGCCAGTTGTAGAGAAGAAAGGGACAAATTTCAGAGGAGGGTAATGTGTTCAATTAAAAATATTAAAATGGACTTACTGTGTGTTTTGGATGCTTTCAAAAAAAGATAATAAATAAAGAGTTCTGCTGTAAGTGTCCAGTAGCACTTGGCTGAAGTTTAGAAACTTAGGCATTGTCTTTATCCCTGCAGAAATAAACTGTCTGTTCAACCAGGGGTGATAGTGGACTCAAGTAAAATTTACTGAAGACTGAAATTTTCTGAAACTATAAGAAAGCTCCCCTTCCCTGTGAAAACTCTTCAAACATGCATACAAAAATCATTAAAGTCAATGGAAAAAAACATTTATCAGTTTATTTATTTATTTACTTTAAACAATTTTTCAGTTCAGAATGTGTTGTTAGCCCAAAATTTTTAGAAAGGGCGACCCATAGTTTTTAAAGTTTTTGGAAATTTCGGGTCACAAACATCCTTGGTTTCAAGGAAAGCTTCACACCAGCAGTAATTAATACAAAAGAAAATAAAAATTATAGTATATGTTTTCCTTTATGTAATGATTTTAAATTCTAAATTTTATGAATTTTAAAAGTAGGAATGATTTCAAGATCCTATTAGAAATGCTTATCGACCTAAATAGGGTAATGACCTTCAGGTTAGGAACCCCTGTTTTAATTGGAGAAAGGTAAAGCAATCCTGTAAATGAGCTTGTATAACCAGCGCTTATAGATGACCTTATCTGTAGTCACCCATTTCTTCGGAGTCATATAGACGGAAGTTAGTGCTACCAAATCATTTAAGGAAAAGCTTTTGAAACCTTATTTATAACAGAGGGTACTCACTGTTCATTCAGCAAGGGGTGTTCATTCATTCATTGATCAACCATTCTCATATATATGATAGCGAATCATCGAGTAAGGCTCCTGACATCATCAACAATAAAACTTGCGCCACATGATAATTTGAAAATATTTTTTGCTAATGTTTGACATGCAGGGAAATGATTCATTTTGACGAGGCTGAACCGGATCCGGTACCTTAACTGTTTTACTGGTAAGACTCATTTTAGTAGAATGAAGAAAAAGTGGTCAACAATGAACGCTATTTACTGGAGCTCATCCACTGGAGTTAGGGTTAAAATTTCAACTATCAAAATATTCTCAAAAAGGCAATTGTTTTGTTCAAATGTAGAAGCAATTTTCACCTGTCATATCTTGACAGGTGATTTTCTAGTTCATTAATGAGAATTAACTGATATTGCTTTATATTAAGCTAAGTCTTATAACTGCTTTAATTTGTATTTCTACTTTTAGATTCGTGAAGTTCAAGCCAAATTAGCTAGTTTACAGTCGCAAAGTTCTCAGGGCTCACAAACAGGAAGTTCTCCTACTAGAAGTAAAAGCCCACACATAAATCCTACAACTGGGGAAAGAACACCAACTTCTCGGGAAGATGTTCCTATTGCTAAAATGGCAGAACGAGTGAGACTAAAGAAAGTCGAAAGTGGCGACCGTCATATTTTAGGCTCTGAGATAGCTAGCTTAGGAGTAAGTACTTCTTTAACAAGTTCATACGTATGAACTGTTAGGTTTATGACAGTGTAACATTCTGGATTGTTACAAAATATTTTCAGTTATTAATTTTGGTACAATTGGTTTTTAAAAAGTTACATTAAGTAATTTTTGAATGGATTAATTTAATTATTCCCCCCCCCCGCCCCTCAAATAAGTTTTATATGCAGGGTTAGCATAAAAGAATATCCCGGTTTTAAAAATTTATATATCATTAACTATTACACTTAGCGCTATAAATGATACATAAAAATAAAGATAAAAGCGTGGAAGTTTATTTTCACGCTCAAATGTTCGATGTGTGCTCCTTTCCTAATGTGACACAAATCTTTAACATACAATTTGGAGTATTTCACATTATATTTTTTGTAATGCTACACATATGCGATCTTTCATTTCTTGCAATGTTGTGGGCAGTAATGGTGTATAAGCACTCTCTTTGACAAAATGTCATTAAAAAAAAATCCCATAGGGTTAGGTTTGGGGATCTGGCTGGCAAACGCATAAAGGGTAAATCATCACCTGTACGGCCAATCCAGCATTCCAGAACGTTAGTGACGTAGTGAAGGGGAAGGTTTGGGTATAAAAATACCCTCCTCAGATCTTGGTTTTAACATTGTTGTCAATCCTAATACAGTAGTTAATACACATATAAGGACTGTTGTAACCAAAAAAACCTTTCTGGAAGGAATCTCAGGCTGCGCTAGCGGGAAACGTGCACATTTAAGTAGTTACTTATGTTCAAAAAACTTTCATAGTTTATCTTTATTTTTTTGTATCATTTATAGTGGTAAGTGTAATAGTTTATGAAATGTAAATTTTTAAAACCGGGATATACTTTTATGCTAACCCTGTATTTTAAGGTGGTCTCTTTTGGAATCAATAAGTTCCTTTTAATCATGTTGACTGCCGTAATAAAAAGGTAATTCTTAGTAGAGGAAATTGGCTGAGAGAGCCCACTATAATTTATCTTGTAAGTTGATGGGTACAAAATTGAATATCTTCTTTACTTAAAGCTTTCTGTTTTTATTACAATTTTTATTGTATGCACAAGATATAATGTTTTTATCCAGTTAATTATTGATATTTTTAAATTGATTGATAGATATTATTTTATATAATTAAAGCAATAGTCTTTTAGTTGGTGAAAAAGGAGAAGTTCTTGAGGCAGTATTTTAAACTTATCCAAGAGTGCTATATACCATCAGACCAGTCCTGCTTACACATACAGACGTATTATTGTTGCAAGTTCAGGTCAAATACAGGGTCAAATGCAGTTTCAAGTCAATTTACAAAATTTGTACCATTATTTTATTATTAATACATGAACAGTTCAGGTATCTTTGAATCTTTATGTTTCATATTTTTGTCCATCATTTTGTCTTTTAACGTCCTCATGTTATTTTTCTTGATTTTGATAAAAGCGAAACTTTCTGCATGAAAATGCTGTAAATATCATCACCTCATCTTGTTAAGTATCATTATTGAATTATTATATGCAATATGAAAATGAAGTGTATGTTATCATATGAATAAACATATATGCATTGTTCTCACTAAGACAGAAAGTGTTATAATATTCAATCCTTATACATATTTAAAAAAGGAAACGGTTGGCTCAAACTTAAATTTTTGGGGGAGGGGGGATGCTGAATTTAACGAATGAAACACCGAATTTCGCCGAATGATAAAATACAAGCATGCACACATCTAATGAGAAGAGAAATTAGGGATCTTTTTTTTAAACAATTTAAAATAAAATGCAATGTTGTATCCAAATTTGCTGAATGGTTAGCCAAAATTTTTCAAATAAGGAAATTTTTTGGTTGGTCACAGTGATCTCCCATTGGTGTACCCCTGAAAAAAGATAGGTAATGGTTGAGTCTTTTTTTTTTTTTTTTTTCACATAATTTGAAAGAAAGGAAAAAGTAGTTGTGTGTAATTTATTTTTTAACATTTAAAATTTATGTTACTGAAAGTGTGTATTTTTATGTAATTATCCAAGTAATGCTATATTTTTTTAATATTTACTATCTTCCCCTAAAATGTGTGCTTTATGAATTAAATTAAATTTCTTATAAACCTGATTAGAATGTATGATTATACATTTTGAAATTAATCTTTTTTTTTCATAGCTATCAACAACAAAAATGGCGGAACACTTAGCTCAAAATGTACATGAAGAATCCCATGCTCAGGAAATATTCCAGACTCTATTTTCTGCTGGTTCTCCTGTTCCCGAAAATAAAATTCGTGAATTCGAAGTGGAAATGGAGCGTCTGAATAGTCGAATTGAACATTTGAAATCACAGAATGATCTTCTTAATTTAACCCTTGAAGAGAGCAAGGGGCACTGTGATAGACTTAGTGTTCTTATAGGAAAATATGAATCTAATAATACTGCTTTGCAATTGGCATTATCTTATAGTGATCAAGCCATAGAAACGTTTGAAGTATTGATGGCACTTTTAGAATCTGAACAAGACCAGATACGTGCAAACTGTAAAGCTGTTGGTCTAGGTATGCATTTTAAAATGATTTGGGGAAAGTTTTGTGTTCATTGTTAGTTTATTATTTTGCTTTTTCACGAACTAAAAAGTTCTGCTTGGATGATGAAATCTTGTGTTCATTCTACTGTGTTATACATACTACTGGTTTATTTTTAATGTATTGTTTTTTGTTTTTAAATGCATGAACTTCTTGTTCATGTTGATAAGAAAAAAGTTCACAAAATTATTATTTTAAGTCTATTAAGCATGGTATTTATTTTGTATGCAATAATGTGCATGTATTTTTAGATCCATTTTGACGAAACATTGAGAAAAAAAAAGTTCTGTTATAGTATGTTTGCATTAAAGTTAAAAATGGTAAACAAGAAAATGCATTTTGTTGCTGAACATTATTAAATATACATAACATTTATTTAAGACTATCAGTAACCTAATAAAATGATAACCATTACTCACTGCAGTCAAATCCGAGGGTGAAGACCAAGAAAAAATAATGGAGCTTTTAAAAGAATCACAAGAAAATAGGAAATCTGCTGAAAATGTTGCAAGGCATTTTCTTCAAAAGCTAGATCGAAGTTATGGAATTTCTCCTCGGATTGGAGGCTGCCACATTAGTCCATGGGAAGACCTTTCATCACATAGTCACACAACTAGGTAAGTAGCCACCATCTAAGCTTTGATCTATTTATTTCACAAATGCCTGGTACATCGGCCATTAGGCCATAAAACTGCGGACTCTCCAATATATTTCGACAACACAATTAAAATTAGTTAGCGCAGAGCAGTCGTCCAGATCAGCAGCGTCCATGACTTGTCCAGAGTTGCATAAAGTGCAGGTCGGGGAATCCTTCAGATGAAAACGGAACAAATAGGCATTGAGACAATCGTGTCCTGTGAAAAGTCTAAAAGCAGCCACAGCAGCAGCTCGAGGAGAACTCGGGATACAGTGGGACTCATTGCACAGTCTCCCCCAGGGTTTACCTTTAGCAGCCCGGGAAGCAACACAACAAAAAGCATCCCTATGAACCCTCTTGATCTCCAATCCAGCAGAGTGGAGCGGCAAGGGTCCTCAAGACCTTTGGAGAATATTACATCCCTTCTTGGCCAAGAAGTCGGCTTTCTCATTTCCGGGCAGACCACAGTGGGATGGTACCCACTGAAAAGCCACAGTTTTCTCTATATCCATTAGGAGTTTTTTACAGCTTTGTATACGAGACCCCTTACTTTCATGGTTATTACTAGAAAAAGCCTGTAAAGCAGAGGTCGAGTCTGAAAGTATTACTGCTTTTTGGAAGGGATACAGATGTGAAACAAGTTGTTGTAAGGCCACGTGAATGGCTTCAAGTTCTCCATCGAAATGAATTGTGAAAGATCCAACATGTTGATAAAAAGAAAAATACAGTGAAATTTCGTTAAAACGAATACCAATACAACGAAATTTCCGTTTCAACGAACAACATTTTCAGTCCCAATATAACTTCCATTACATTATTTGAATTCCATTACAACGAAATTCCCGTTACAACGAACAAAATTTTCGGTCCCTTGAGGTTCGTTGTAAAGGGATTTCACTGTAGTCACAAAATATTCCAGCGCCAGCACCCCGGGAAAATCCAACAGGGACCCATCAGTATAGATGTGAAACCATTCATCAGGAGGGAAACAAGTGTTAATTGTTTCCAAGGCAATAGCGCAAAGTTCAGTAGGATTTAGGTTGCGTTTTTTTGCATCCAGAACCAAGTCTAGTCTGACATCGAGTTCCAAATGGTTCAGTGGGTTCTCGAAAGACAGAAGTTCAATGGGAGCATCATTAATGTCATTGTATTGGAAGTTCTCACGAACACATTGAATGAAACCCCTCTGAGTCTTTAGATTACGAATTCCACAATGACTGTAATCTCTCCAGGAATTGTTTGGGAGTCTAGTTAATCTATTATATAGAACGGCTGCATTCCTCTGTATTAAATTAGTCATTGGTTGTTGGTTACAAAGCAATTGCATGGAAAGCACAGGAGTAGTTTCAATTCCTCCCGTAATCATGCAGAGCACTTGGTTTTGGAAGGTGTCAAGGGGTTTCATGACTTTGTCCGAGGCTGTGATCAAAACTTCATTGCAGTAATTCAGAACTGACTGAATATAGATCGTGTAAGTTGTATTCAAAGTTCCTCTACTACATGCCCATTTAACTCCAGCTAGTCTTTTAAGAATGGGAAGTCTCCTCCTTGCTTTTGAAATGACATGCTCAACATGTTTAGCCCAATTCATTTTACTGTCAAGGATGCATCCAAGATAAGTTGAAGCATCCTTATTTTGTAGGATAATACCATTAGAGACAAGACAGGGAGTAAAGGGTTGCCTATTTAAAGTAAAGAATTGGCAAGAAGTCTTCAATAGGTTTATAGTCATGTTATTTTCCTCACACCACGAATCCAGTCTCTCGAGTGTCAAATTCAAGATAGTATTTAAATTGGGCTGATCCTTTTTTGATGCACTGCGCCAAATAGCAAGGTCGTCAGCAAAGAGAGTTGTTTTAGTCAACCCATCAGAAGTCAAGATGTAGGGAAGGTCATTAATAAAGATGTTGAATAATGTAGGGCTAATCACAGTGATCTGACTACCACACACTACCTTGTGATCTATATTTAATCTGTTATCAAAGTATTATAAAGAGAATAGTTATTGGTTTGAAAATATTAAATCAGTAACTGTTCTCAAATCTCAAATGTTAAGAAATAAATTTCTATATTATTCTGTTTGCAATTGAATTAGAAAAAAGTAGTTTTTTGTTTCATTTAACTCTATTAATGTACTGAAATTTTTATGCATTTGTAGTTAAATAGTTCCCTAAAATGTACTTTTTCATTGCTCTGGGAAGAAGAAAAAAAAATCTGATATTGTTTTTATTGTTTTTCATTTTGCATACTGCAGCATTAAAACTTACAGCATTATGAGTTTTATTGCATTAATTCATGCCATACTTTTATGTAAGCAAGTATGAAACTTTTCTATTGCTAAGATATTAACATTTAACTTTAATATGCATTTATTAATGTATTTACTTCAATTTAAAATTGTATTACTTGTAGTTTAATTTTTTCTAAATAACTGTGTTACTGCGTGCATAGGAACTGTTCTGTTATGATTCAACATAGCTTATATATACATACAATATATTTTTTTCCCCTCAGTACATCTAGTTCTGTGTCAAGTAGCTGCGATGGGGGAGAATTCTCAAAAGCAGACGAACGGCGACTTCGAGATTACATCAGCCAGTTGAAAAACGATAGGGCATCCGTTCGAACAACTGTAGTGGAGCTGGAGAGTATTCATGTTGACCCTACGAACAAAGATCCTCCTACAATTATTGATGCTCAAAAGTTGGATCTGGAGAATGCCGTCCTCATGCAAGAGTTAATGGCCATGAAAGTGCGTACTGCTTTCTTAGAACAACAATTTGGTTAATATCGTGTAACTACTGCATGATCTGACTTAGCTATATTTAAAAGTGCAATTGCACATAAAAGTCATAGTAGCTGTTTAAAGCTTAAGTAGTGCAAGAAAGACACATATAATGCAATCATTTGTCTCATTTATTCCTAATCGTCAAGCCCATTTATAACAAAGAAATATATAGCGAATTTATGGCTGTGAATTTCTCTTCATGTTTTATTGTGTGTTATGTAACTTTTTGCCTCATAATTACGACTATGACAAAAACTTGATCTGGCCCCTTTAACTTTGCTATAAATGGGGGTGACTGTATTCAATGAGTTGGTGATGTGTTTAGTCAAATTTTTGTTTACAGAAAAGGCTAACTTTACATATTTGATATGTTCGTTTAAGAATCAATTAATGTAGTATATTTCTGTGTGTCATGAAAGTTTGAAATTGCTGACATGAAAAACTTAATTTCATACATAATTTTTTCAATGTATTTTTCTTCAGTCACCTTTTCAAAGAGTTTTCTATTAGTTACAGCAATTTAAATAATTGAAGTTCCATTTGATAAAGAAAGCCAAGAAGTCCTTATTTAGCCTTGAGAAATCCGAACTAGTATTTTTGTACTGCTCATTTCTTTCACATCCCTTGACCCATATACACAGTCTGTCCAATAAATACCCAAACTGTAGCTATAAAAAAAATATTTTGCAAAATTTAGTCCACATCGATTTTGTACCCTCCATTCATTGCTATGCACTTATCCCATCTTCTTTTCCACTCTTTAAAGCTCCTTTGGAAGCTTTCAGCAGTTAGGCTCTTTAGTTGTCGCATGGTTTCTCCCTTTATGGAGTTCAAATCTTCCCAGTGATGTCCCCTAATCACATTTTTGCAATTTGGGAATAGGAAAAAGTTGCAGGATGCATGTTCTGGCAAAAAAGGAAGATGATCAAGGATGGTGATTGAATTTTTTGCCAGAAACTGGCAAACAATCGATGTTGAATGTGCTGGTGCATTGTCATGTGGAAGGATCCATCCATCGCCTTGAATCAAATTTGGATTCAGTCCATCAACTATCATTCGGACAGTTTTTCGACGATCAGTAAAGGACTGCACATAATCAATATTGTCGTCAACACATGTGGTTGATGGATGTCCCGGGTTTGCATCATCCATGACGTCTTGTCAGCCATCTTTAAAAAATTTTAAGCCACTTGAAAACATAAGTTTTTTTCAGAGCAATATCATCGTAAACAGCTGTCAACATTTTAGTGATTTCTTGACAACTTTTACCGCACTTCACTAAAAATGTGATATTGATTTGTTGCTCTGTGATTTCATCAATTTCCATTTTTGAGGAACAGTAAAAACAAGGACAACATTTACTTGTAACATAAACGTAGTTTGGCAATCTGCCAAGCACTGACAGCACATTGAATGTCAGGCAATTATCGCCAACAGTTAGTGGAACTATAGTCCACGTCATGGCCCCTAGATTGCATGAGTTCGCGTATTTATTGGACAGACCTTGTGGTGAATTTGAGTTTTATGTTTCAAAGTTGCAATGTTGTGAATTCAAATTTATATTTAATACTGAATGCATGGGGCGAATGAGCCCAAAATAACGACAAAGATATGTATATATATGATCGGTAGAAGTGATTGATAGTGAAGTGATGAGATTCCCCGAAGGATTTTCTTTGGAAGGGAGATTTTATTCTTATAAGTTGGGTATTTGTTTATCCAGGGTTTGAAATAGGGTTCAATTTCTGGAGGGGAATGTCCCCCTTTACTTCAGATTCCAGGGGGGATTTTTTGAATTTGGGGAAGAATTTTTATAAGCTCTGAAAATTTGTTTAGAATTTTTTAATAAATCATTTTTTTTTATTTTCTATTTATTCATTTTTAAATAATAATTTTTTTAGTGTAATATCAACCCCATACATTTTCAAATAATTATTCAGTAATTTTGCAAATTTATTTTATTATTTCATTTTTAATAAAATATTTTACAGCTAAGTAACATACACATACACCTACACTCAATTATTTTTTTAAATAGACCATTTTCTGGATCTAATTATCCGAATGGGGTTCGGTCCCCATACATTAGAATAATATTTCTATTGCACAAAGACTTTTTCTGACGATCAAAAAGTTAAAAAGTAAAAAATTGCCTAGATACCTATTGAAAACGAACTGTCGTTTCCAGCAGCTTTCGGATTGCATTTCAACCGGCGGATCGGAATCGGTTGATGTCGGCGGATTCTAATCGGTTGATGTCGGCGGATCAGAATTCGTTGATGCCAGCAAATCGTAATTCGTCCATGTAACTTTCTTCTCCGCGTTTCCGGTCTGGAGTTCGTTATCGAGTTTAAGAATTTACGGGGGGAAAATCTTGCACGGACCTTTGGATTGCGCGGGATTTACCAATTTTGTGTGCGTTTCACGCAATCTCGCGCTCTATCTCAAACCCTGTTATCTATTACCCGATTAAGTGTGGTCAATATTTTTTATAAACATATTGCAAGCTGTTAGTTTAAAAATACTGTCTGTTTGTTTTTCAAACAGTATTTTTGTTGTTTCTTTGTTCTTACCAAGAGGTTCTTCGGAATATTCACTTTTCTCTTTTTAAATCAAAGTAGGACTTTCGTGCTGAAAACATCTTTTAGTATTTTTGAAGAAAAGAAAATCACATGCATTTTCTTTTTGTCCGTTAATGAGTTATTGATGTTGAATATTCTTCTGTTGTTTTTCATGTATTTTAATTTTATTCGGCATTCCTATCATAGGCCTGCGCACGGGGGTCACCAGGGGTACCGTGGTACCCCTATTAGCACATAGAAAAAAAGTTAATACGCAAGTCACTAAAATTTTGCATTTTTAGGTTCATTAATTTCTTACCTCATGTGTTATAAGGATGCTATTTTACTCACAATATTTGAAAAATTTCCTTAAGCGAGCAAGTTTGATAGCCTTTCCAAGTGCAATTTCAAATTCCTGGTACAGTGGTTCCCCCATTTTTGAAGCCCTGTGCGCGCCTGTGATTCTCATGTAGTTTATGTTACGCCAGTTAAATTTGTTTCATATAATGTGTTTTACTATGAATTTTTAGGAAGAAAAGGCTGAACTGAAAGCTCAGGTATACTTATTAGAAAAGGAAAAAACATCTCTAGAACTGCAGTTAAGTAGTAGAGAAGCACAAGAGCAAGCTTATTTAGTTCAAATTGAACATTTTAAAAGTGAATTTCATGAACAAACAGAATTAGTTGAGAAATTACAGGTAATAATTTTTTTCCATTCATAGAAACTCTATTTATTTTAATTTATATCAATATTTTAATTTATATCAATTTCTCTCTGTCTCCTTATTGAGTCAAAAATCTTCATATATTTTTTTTCTTTTTTTCTGAAATTATATGATTTGCTGTACAAGTTTCTGTATGCAAATTATGTACAAGGCTTCTGTTGAAAAGGGTTGTTTTTAAAAATTGTTCATAGTTTAGTACCAAAGCATTAATTATAAATTGAAACTGATGGGAATATATAACAATTATTGTTGAGGATATGTTAGTTATACTTTTTGTCCACTGAAGCGAATTGCAGATCATTAAAAATTTCCCAACTCTTATACAGTTATTCCACGTCAACTGACCTAATTTTTCGTAGCGTCCCAGCTCGACCATCTTCGATTTGGATGAAAATTTATAGAGGCGTAGAGATGCCTTTGAAACTAACCTATGCAAAGTTTCAGCTTCGGGGATCCAAATCCTGAGGATCTAATTTCGCCCAAAAATATAGTCTAAAATGGAGCATTAGCTTTTTGTGACAAATTGCTATCTTTGCGCTAAGGTTGCAGAAAATTTTATCACACTGAAGCCTGAAATTTTGGGAGCTTAAAGTACGTTTGGACATTAATATACTCAAGTATTTTTGTGAATTTAAGTTTGTTAGAGTTAGTGTAACATGCATGTAAACTCGTGAAAAAGCACAATGGGGAAAAATTTTCCTGGATTTTAGGTTGTCATAAAATCCAAACAAAAGTAATTAAGAGGTTTGTACTTTGTGGTTCTATTGTAAAAATACTTGTTTTTAATGGGTTACAGTTGCAGAGACTAAATATTCATTTTCTAAAACATGTTGTCATTCAAAGTGGTTATCAAAACCGTGCAAGTGAAAAATAGTCGCTTTTTAAAGCACTGTAGGTCAAGTTTCTTAAAGTACGACAGAGTTGAATCATTTAGTAGTAACAATAGCATGTTTTATTTAACAATCACAATATAAGTAGTGGATGCACTATAGTATCTTTAAAAGCAACTGGGGGAGAAGCCCATGGCTGTATCCACTGTGGAGTTTTGAAAAAATCTCGAAATGGGGAGAGGTTCTTGCATCTGCATCACCGAAGAAGGAATTTAAGAAATACACTGCCAGCTCAGTCATTTCAGCCAAGGATTGCAGTTTCGTGCTTATTATCACTCATCATCCCGGCTTAGGAAGTGACTGAGCTGGAGGTGGAAAGCCTCTTTAGGAAGCCAAACAAACTGGTAGTTAATATAAGAGTTAGCACTGACCAGAGGAGTGACCAAAGTATGTTTGCTTCGGTCATTCGTCTGGCTCGTCTTGTTTGGATGATTTATAATTCCTCGGACCGAGGACTTATAAATGGTCCTCTGAAGATTGTTCATTAAGAATTGTTGGCTATAAAAATGCTCATTCACATACCATGTTTAAAATGAGAAAAATTCCACTGTATTTATTAATGCCATATGTTTTGAATGTTAAATTACTTGAACAACCTTTTGAAGTAAAATCTGCAAGTTAATTTTTTTTTTTTTTTCAACCTACAACAGTTCATGAGTAAATATTTTATGAGTAATCTAAATTACACGAATTGCTGTTTTAAATTACATGTTAGCTGTCTTTTATTTTTTAACCTTTATGATTTCTATATTTGTGTAGAGTTCCAGCACAAATCAAAAGAGTGATGGTAGTTTCAAAACAAGTGAGAGTGAAAAATTAAATGAAGCTACAGAGAAAGTTAGCAAATTAAAAGCTAGGATACAAGACTTAGTGTTAACGATGGAGAAAGTTACAAAAAATTCAGAAATGAGTGCTCAGCAATCTGTTGAATTTGTTAATGATTTAAAGCGTACTAACAGGTAATCAATTATTGTCATCAATGTAGTTTAATGTATTCATGCTAATTGACGGTGAAAAATTGTGTCGTGTTTCTTGAACGTTAATTCGAAAACCTATGGTATAGACAGGTTGTTTTTAAAATTCCAAAGAGAAACCTTTTCCTTCACTCTCTTCAAGTTTTGTATGTTAAATATAGTTTTTAAAGCATTGAAATGGTTTCATACTACTACACCATATCTCTATCATCCACCATACTCCCCTTTCCCTTCTTCAGGCATAATGTCTTCAGTGATGGAATTCAAATTGTGGAAGGATTCCATGATTGTAAGTTTTCTAATTTCATTCTTGTCAACAAAATTATTTAAATGTTTCTGAATTAGAGACATTCTACAAGATGTCTTCATACTAGAATGACACCCAGGCTGCAGCTTCCTTATTAACTTAGGTAATAAAACATGAAAACTCAGATTTTTAAGCCCAAGAAAACATTTGGACGATTTGCAAATATCTCGTCTAACTTAGATAATGTAATAAAAAGTAGTCTTTTTTCTCTTCTCTCATTTTTGAACTGCACTTTTTAACCCTAATACTTCAAGATTCTTGGTGATGTACATGACACGCCTTTGTTTCTCTGAATTTTCTAAAATCATGGAGGAAATTTCTTGGAACGTGCGATACTGGGCAAAGCAGTACAATCAATTGTGCCTCAAAATTCCTTCAAAAGGGTTTTCGTTCTTAACTGTCAGTCAAAATCATTGTTTAATGAAGCATTGTCGTCCTTAGATGCAGTGTCCAGGACCACACAATTTTTTTAAAAAATAGAGAATATTTTTAAGAAGAGCGTTGTTAAACAGATAACAAAATGTCTATTCATGTTAATTTTCAAATTTTTCTTGAAACATGCTTTTCATAGCTTTGATTACTTGCTGAAGTTTAACTTTTGTTCCAATACATTGTTGATGTTACTTCTCTCTCTGGTGTTGATTAAATTATGATATTGTTGTTGATTTTTCTGATAAGCTCCCGTGTTACTTCACCTATCATAATAATATGATAAAATTGAAAGACCAATATAAGTAAACCTCAAATTCTCAAGAAGATACAGCAGATATGTATTTCAAGGTACAATGGGGCCTCTTCCTCAGTGCAAAAAACTTAGCACACAACCAGAAAGTCGTGTGGGAACTGAAACTCAACCACATGGACACCGGTATGTATACCAAATGGGTCAACCAGTTTGCTAATTGGTTGGCTATTGTCTCTTGTCGTGCGTGCTTGTCGTGCAATTCCTATTGTTTGACCCATTTGATATAAATATTGGTATCCACGTGCAGGGACGTAACTAGGTCCTTTTCGAGCAGTGGCAAGACCTCGTTTCAGCGCCCCTCCCCCCTCCCCATAAAATAAATATCAAAAAGTTATTATTTTGAATACATAAATTTAAATTAAGCAGTGATAAGGAGGCCGCATGTGTTGATAAGCTTATAAATGCGACTTTTACATAGTTATGTTTTTATACAGTTTTATCACTAGATTTCTTTTTTAAAATTTCGATAGTGGGTAAAAAGAATTAAATATTTCATTTATTATTTTCATACAAAGTTTTTCAAGGAAAACTATTTTGTATTTTCACAAGAGAATAATTAACAACTTGTTGTATTATTTTTTTTTTAACAGGTGGCTCTGCTCCTGCTCGCTGACGCATACCAACCCCCGAAGATTGCTTCGCTATCTTATTTGATTCGCGAAGATTTAAATCGTCTGTCAGAAAGAATCAGATTGAAACACACGTTACGAGTTCTGTTTCGAACAAAATGAAAATTCCCCTCTCCCTCCCATTGAAAATAGAGTTTAAGTGAAGAGCTAATTTTTTGAGCACAATCCCACTCCTACTCGAAAATATAAAGATAATTTGATTGAAATATGCATAAATGAGATGATATTTGACAAAAAAAAAAAAAAATCGCTTTGAAGAGCATTTTCCCTCGTTCCAAACTAACTTGAACCAACTTCCACAGCTATAGGCGCTTGTACTAAAGGGGCTCCTGAGCATTGCAAAACGGCACTTTTGTACGTTTGAAAAACTGCTTTTAAGTTCGTGGTCTCTAATAATATATTTTGCTCTTTAGCTCCGGACTGAACAAAGAACTATTCCTTAAAATAGAAACCCTTATACCTGCTGTTCTAATTTGTTGATAAAATTGTTACAAGCTTTATTTGATGCAGAAAAAATATTTTTGGAACAACATGAAATATTAAGGGATGTGAGAAATCTTTCATCCTTTGAAAGGCAATTTATGTGAAATTTTAGCTTAAAAAATTAATTACGAAAAAAAACTAATTAGAAATTTAAAGTAAACAACCCCAGGTTCAAATCCTTTGGGCTCGAAGTAATTTTGTACAAAATTTTAAGGCTAGGTGATCTGAGGTCTCCTGGACGCAGGCCCACCACAGGCATCTTTTCACAATTTCTTTGACGTTACTTTTTTTTTAATGTATCGAGATGCGAATTTAAAATTACCACTTTAAATGAAAACAATAAAACAAAAATGTTTTCATTTATTTATTTTTAAATATTTATATTATACTACTGTGAAGAAATTTGCAAGAAAAATAACAGTTTTCAACAATATATCGCAATAACGTGTGAAAAAATTTTTACTCCGATGAAAAATTTAATGGGCTTTTTGTTTTTGTTTCTCACGTGAAATTGATTGAATATTGCTACTACTTAGTATATAGCTTTTAATCCGACAACTTACAATAGCTCGAGTGGGGTTGTTTCCAAAATTTTAAAAGTATTTTTTTCTGAAAGAACATGCTTAAAAACATAGTATCTGACCATTTTTTGATACATTTGTTTACATTTAATATTTTAAAGAACTTGCTTAAATCGGAGTGCTTTTATTATTTACGGCATCTGCGGAGGACATCACAAATGAAGAAATGCTATTCAGTGTTGCCATTCACAGTGCAAAATATTTAATTTGCATCTTTACTCACGTGTATTGGCAACGGTATGTTTGATAGCAAGCGCAGAGCGCAATTTTAATTTGCTGCCTAATTATCATAATGTGGAAACGTAGTGGAAAGATGCGGCAAAGTGCATCATTTGTGACATCATCAAGACTACGCCTTGTTTGAAAAATCGGACATTTTAAAAAATTAATTTAAAAAAAACTGTTGGGGGAAAATGAAAGTATTTTCTGGGTCCATGTTATTTTTTTGCTCATTCTATCCATTTCAGTGATTAAAAGTAGTACTTTTGACTGAAGGAAAACACCCCATTGAACAGATTGTCTTATTTAAACATTACCTTGAAAACTTTATATGCAACACATTTTAAATTGTCGCAATCTGTATAATTAAATATTAATTATTACAAGAGCTAATTTTTATAAAGGACGCATTTTCTCCACCTCTGGTATTTAGTTATAGATCTGAATAACATTTTTTAGAAAAAGATACCTAATGTGCTTCATATCAAAACTCTATTAACCTTTAAAAAAAAAAAAAAAACACACACACACACACAAATTTTAAACATATTAACATTACATGTTTTCAGTGAGTTTCTTTTCTGGTTATTTCCATTAACAGTACAACCTTATTTATCTGGACTAACTTGGACTGAAGTCAATTTGAATAAACGAAAATCGGATAATAAGCAATAACTAATTCGCAAATAAGAAGACTTATCTTTTATTAGCAGGGAAAACCGATCTTTTGTAGCAAAAGTACATAGAATTGTTACTCGCAAATGCTTGTTCATTGATAGTTCAGCTGGCAGTGGTGTCAGACTGACACTCCAAATACGTCACATAGTTCATTAGATGACCATAATTTGTTGCACAACCTATATATAGCAGTTGCGTATTTAATCAAAATAATCGAATATTTGGCACATTTATAGTTTCGTTCTTACTATCATTAATTGAGAATTATCATTTTAGTGAATATATTGTTTAACTCTACAAATTTGATCCGGATAAGCCGGACCTCTGGATAAACGGAAGCCAGATAAATGAGGTTCTACTGTAAATATAAATATGCATCAAAAGTACCGAAGCAAAATTTGAGAGGTGTAAAAAATAGTAAATTTCTAACACATTATATTAATTGAAGTAGATGATTTAAGCATATATAAAATATTGTCTTATTAAATATTGTCATATTTAAATATTGTATATTATTTGAAACTAAGTCTAAAATTTCTTGGGGTAGACAAGCTCTCGTCATTGTAAAGGAGAGGAAGACATCATGTTGGCAGTTTTATGACGTTTAACTGTATAAAAATGACATTTGAGCATTTCCGCTGTTTTGTACTTCTTGTAGCTTTGCTCCTATATTCCTCTTCCGAGAGGGAGGTTCTTTAAATAAGATATAACAAATACTAGTCACTCTAAGAAAATACTTTCATGCTATTTACTGCGCCATCCTCGCTCTCTTTCGGTCTATCTTTACCACTCTTTATCCCATTAAACCATTCAAGCTTTCTGCCTGCGCCCGCACTGAGAGTGTTTTCTTTTTTTTTTGGACTTCTAATAATTTGTTCTTTTTTTTTTACAAATATTAATTTGAGCATTTACTTTGTCAGTTTAGCGCCCCTAAAATCTGGCGCCCGGAGCACACGCCCCGTCTGCCCCCCTCTAGTTACGTCCCTGTCCACGTGGTTGAGGATCAGTTCTCACATGACTTTCTGGTTGTGTGCTGAGTTTTTTGCTCTCATGAAGAGGCTCCATTGTAGACTTGAAATAGCTACAGTGAAGCACCGTTTATACGTTTCTCTTTTATACGTTTTTATCAATTATACGTTTTTAAAATTGGTTCCTGCAAAGTCTAATACACATTAACCTATATCTATTATACGTTTTTTGGTTTGTACGCTTTTTTCATACAGTCCCTTCAAAAACGTATAAACGGTGCTTCACTGTATATGCTGTATTTTCGTGTTAATTTGTGCTTTATTTACGTTGGTTTTTCAATTTTATCATATCGTAGCACAAAGCTATTTGATCATTTCTCATTTTAAAGTAATAATAATTATAATTAATGAAATCTGCAAATATAGTTCTTGATATCTTCAATATGCAATTTATTCATCTTAAAATGATTGTGATAAAAGTTACAGAAAATGTCAGGAAGAAAAATATTGTTTCAACTTCAAGTGTAATCAATATTTTCATTGGAGCCATTTTATTTTGTAATTAAAAATATCTTTTTGTATTATTTTATCATAGTCTCAATAAATTGTAAAATTTAGTCCTCGTGCGGCGTACCTAAATAATTTTTCATTTGAATGAAAAAAATTTGTGATATATATGGATCTGATGGGGCAACTTTTTATCAACTTAAAATTTTTAATTTCTGAAAAAAAAGTTTTTTTTTTAATACACCCTAATAATCAATGGTTCTTAGAAGTTAACTTTTTAACCCTGTGCCTTATCATCTTCATCTACATTCGATCATTCTATGATAATATGATACAGTTTCTCTGTACTTGGTTTCATTTTGTATGAAAATCTGTCATGCATTTTTTTATAAATATGATACAGTGAAACTCTTATAATGTCACCTCAGGACCCAGAATGTTTATGATGCTCTAACCAAGTGATGTTATCGAAACTGTTTATGGATGAATGTAGGGACCGAAATATTTTGACATTATGACAAAGTTATTAACGTTACAAAATACATTTTTTGTAATTCATGCATTTTTGAATAAAAATTAACTGACTTGATTCAAACTTTCCTATAGTGCCTTGGTTATTGCCTTTGAGAAGGCAAAGAAAAAGCAGCAAACCAAAGTGAAAAAACTTGAATTGCAAATGAGTTCTATGACAGAAAGACATAATGCTCAGGTTTGTGTATTTTTTAAAAATGAATAATTTTTTATGCTATTTTATTTATAAGTTATTATATTTTTGCTATTTTATTCAAACTCATTTTTGTGTAATTGTTATTTTCAATGGCACAATTTTCACCTCAAATTAATTGTTGAAGTGATGAATACTGGGAAAAAAAATCAATTACCTTGATTCTTTAACCTTTTTTTTACAATTGTGCACATAGTGTAAATTTTTTAACTAAAAGCTATACTTTAAATATAAATTTCATTTTTTTCTAACATTATTTATGATTAGAAATTTTATTCTGGTGTATTATGAAGAAAAATATTTCATATCAAATTTTAAAATGTATGCAAAAGTTATTCACTTAAGTGTGTAAATTGGGATTGATTGCAACGATATTTTTTAATTTACTTATCTCTTTAAAAATATATATTAATGTATTGCAAATTCCTGAAAAATTATTTTATTAAAGATTAAGTTATATGAAACGTTTTTGAAAGAGAAATTTAGTTTAATATATACTGATCATTTATAAACTGCTAATATTTGTTAACTTATGATGAGAAAGTATTTATATTTGATATTAAGGATGCGCCAATTAATCTACAGCAATCAGTAAGCAACCTCTTTGCCAATTATTCATCATCGGCCAAGTTTTGCTGATTAATTGGTGGAAAAAATATTTTTTAGATACTTTGTTATAATTTAAAAAGTTTTGAGCACTTATTGAACAAGAAACCTAGATGAATAAATTTATTAACAACTAGCAGTACCCGCACGGCTTTACCCATAGTAGAAAATTAAAAGGTCATTTGGTTCGCCTGTATATTTACAAATAATGGATGATGAATTTCTTACGGTTGCATATGGTAGTTTGCTCATCCACGTTATGGTAATTTGCTAGTCCAAGTTATGGTAATTTGTTCATCCACGTTATGATGATTTACTCGGTAAAATGTTCTTAAAATTGGAATAGAAAAAGAACAATTTCGAGTTTTCAAAAAATCACTTCGAGGGGCTCTCCTGTACGCTATGAACTAATTTTGTGCTAAATTTAATGAAAATCGGCCAAACAAACTAGGCTCTATGCCCGTAACAGACATCCAGAGAGTTAGAGATCCAGAGACACAGACTTTCAGCTTTATTATTAGTAAAGATGAATGAATGTAATTTTCTGCAATATAAGTATAACATGTAGCATGAAAGTGTACTGCATAAAATGAAGGCAAACTATAAAATTTGCCTAAAATAAAATTAAGTATTGAAATTTATCCGCACAGCTGATGTTCATGGCACCCAGTTATGAAGAATTAAATCCGAGTACTTTTAAATTTTAATGCAAAAACATGAGCATTTCAGGATTATCAAGACATAAATGATTTCTTGGGGGGGTTCATACATAATCCCCCCCCCCCACTAAATAATCCTTCACTTTCTTTCACTTATTTGATTTTTAAAAATCTCATGTACATGTTTTAATTTTTTTATTACAAAAATTTTTTGTTGAATTTAAACTAAATTTTGTTAACTTATTTTTTTGTTTGGAATAAATGCATAATTTCAATGTTGCAACATGCTTCATATATCAATACTTTTCTCTATGCCTTACCTATAGCTTGATGCTTTAAGATTACCTTATAATTTTCATAAAATATAATAGTCTTGGATTAAGGGGTTAGTAAAAACAAGCCAACAAAAAAAAGGGGGGGGGGAGCTACTAAGTTAAAAGCATCTGCTAAATATAGGCAACTAGTTAAATATTTGAATTTTCATGTCTAGTTAACATAATGTAACTTTATTAACAGTAATATGAAAATTTGCTCACAGAAGTTGAATGAAAGTTTGAGATATCTATTTTTGAAAATGAAAAAAAAAAAAAAAAAAAAAAATGGTAATAGAAAAATTGTAGAATTAAAAATGCTTATTGACACATTGATATTTGATGTTATGAAATATAATTTTTCGCTCACATGTGCATTTCTTATCACTTTCGGGTCTCAATAAATGCAGCCTTACACTCTGACTTCTCTTTCACATTTTCTCCAAACACTTTAATGATGAGGAAAAGGTTTGAAAAATAAATATAAATGACGATATTTTACCTTACGAACATTTAGTTCATTTTTATCACCGTTGTTGTAATTCAAGATTCAACAAATAAAAATAGTATGCAGAAAAGAACATCTTGTGCATTTGTTCGTAAATTGTAATGGTAGTTTTCTTTTATTGTTTTCAAATTAAAGAACACTTACTCTTACACCTTTTTTTTTCAACTTCCTTTTTTGTGGTTTTAATTTTTAATGTTGCATTTATTTATATTTGAGGCAGTGAGAAGTAAAGGGATGTAAGTGCCAAGTTTAAAAACATGGAGATAGCCAGTACTTACGGTAGGTGAAGCTCTCCTCTGTTTTGGGATAAGAGATGGTACTATTAACCCTGGTAGGTACTGCTATACAGCAGGATTTAAAAAATCTTTTCAATGAAATCCTACCTGGAGCCAACTTTAAACATGTTACTTAAAATTTGGAAATGTCCAAATGTCCACTTACATCCTACTGCTTCTCACTGCCTTATTTGTGTTAAATAATTTATTACTTAATTGATATAAGATAACGCAAGTCACGAAATCCAACAATATAATTTAAAGTTAAGTTAATATATTAGTGTGGAGATTTAAACTATAACTGCTTCAGTTTACAGACTGCTAATGATTTATGTTTCATCCCAGTAATGACTTATAAGTAGTTATCAAAATAATGGAAACACTCTGTGACAATTGTGTTGGGAATCGCTACTCTGCCGTAAACGTTCTGTTAATAAAGGTGCCTTCTGACTGTTATCACTCACACTGGTGAATCCAGATGGTGATTGAGTTCTGTGGTCACTTTTGCTGCTGTTGTTTGCTTTTTGAACCTTGCAATCCGCTTCAATATCCGTCGGTCTCTTTCACTGAGCTTCTCTTTCCGCCCATTTTTTGGCTTTGCCGAGCTTGTGTTAGTGCGCTGCATGTATGCTGTCATGCCTTTAGATACTGTACCTCTAGAAATGCCAAAAAGTTGAGATGTTTCTGTTACACTTGCTCCAGCTAGTTGCACTCCAACAATTTGGCCTCTTTTAAACTTTGAGAGGTCCGACATTTCACGTGCTTGAAAAAAATCCAAGCCTTCCAGAACTTCAATTAAGCCACCATATACTACCAGAATATGTTCATTGCTATTTATTGGGAAAAAAAAAAAAAAAAAACAAAAAACAGACATCTAGTTTTATTCTTTATTACTTACGAAGCACATTCAAAAATGTCACTTTTATTCACAGGTGTTTCCATTATTTTGATAACTACCTGTATGTTAATTTAGAGTTAGACTGTTATTACAATTTAGTACCATGTTTCACTTTTGAAATGCCTATCAGAATAAAGAATTTCTTATTAACAATTTCTATTATTTCTGATCTTTTTTTTTTTTTTTTTTGTATCTTTCCCGTAGGTGCGAATGTTGAAGCAAAGAATAGCTATGTTAGAAGGGGAACCTGGACATCGTCTCTCACAGGCATCTAGTGTTGACATTCCTATGTAACGATTTATGTTTTTAATATTTCAATTTCCCTCTGCAAGGACATGTGATCTCCAACTCCAAATAAATACTCAAAAAACATACGTACCATCGATTCAGTGGCATCAAACCAGATTACAAAATTTAGATTTTCCAATTAGTGCACTGTTTTTTAGTTACCAAACCACACATTTTACAAATGGAATAGTTTAAATATTACAGTCGACTCCCGCTACAACGCGATTCGACTTACGCAAAATGGCTATAACGCGAGTTTTTCACGAGTAACGAATTTTAGAGATAACGCGAATTTTTCGTCCACTACACGAATTTTTTTGGATGGAAGTATCGGCTTCGTTATTGGCTGCTAAATATTGATTGCGTGTGAATGTTAATACATCCCTTTGAGTATCACTGACAGGGTGACAGTGAAAGTTCCCACACCAAACTAGTCTAAAATTGATGAAATATAATTGCACCTTAGTGCTACTTTCACCTAAAGTTTGTGAAGATGGGATGAAAAACAAAGTTTCTGATATAAAAAAAGGCTAAGATTCTCGATATGCTTGAACAAAAAAAAAAAAAACGGCGATGGTAGGGCGCGGCAATAAGTATGACTTGAATCTACCATATGTACAAAAAAAGATATCTATAAAAGTGCAAAACTTAGTTTCAATACTGAAGATTGTAGAACAATCTAGCAAAGTAAATATTAAAATGGAAGCTGCTCTTGTATTGTGGATAAAATAAATCAGGAAGAGGGGCTATTTCCCCAAATTGAAACGTTATAAAAGAAAAGGCGAAGCAACCATATTTAAAAATGTTTTTGATAAGAATAACGATCTTATAATGGAGCATAAATCATCATTATCTTCATTTTTAACTCATAAATATTGTTACTTTATTTGCTGTACAGCACTATTATAATGCAGCATTTTATTATCACTTCATACTGTGTGCACGGTGTTGTTTTATTTTACGTCTTTCTCTCCCATTAGCCATTCATTTTCTGCATTTTGTATTTTATTCTGGACATTTTTTTAAAAAAATACAGTAAAAGTTCAATTCTTTATGTAGGAAACTGCAATGTATAGTTGAGGAACGATTCAAAGCAGTTTGAGGGATGTTTATAAGTATCTAAAAGATTTTGGTACGCTTCTAAAAAAAATTTGTATACATATGTTTTTCCACAACGCAAAATTTCGACTTACGCAAGGAGTCTTGGAACGCATCCCTCGCGTAAGTCGGGACTCGACTGTATTTGAATACCATTGCTTTCTCCTTAAAGTATTCTTGGAAGTTAAGGCTTTAATATTTAAAACGATTGTAGCTCAGTTAAAATATACGATTTTTTTTCTTTTAAATTAGGAATAGAATTTCATCGTAATTATTTTTTAGGTACAATGATTTTTTTTAAAGAAAAGATAAACAATGTTTATAAAAGTGGAAAGTTCCCATCTCATCCTTACATTTGTTTTGCATTAAGGTGTTCATTGTGAGTATTGATTAGAATTATTTATGTCATCCGAAATTTTCTCTGAGCTTACGTTCGACGACCTCAACCAGTGGTTGATCACATGACAGCTAATGACGTCAGCCGTTACTAACTGGTTGTTCACCAACCAATGCTTCATTCAACGCTTTCGGTTGATCCCCAGTTACTTGCGCAGATATGGCGCAGACCAATAACACACAGGTGAAAAATACTTATAATTGGTCAAAAATGTCACGTGATTCAGTCAACCAGCTTAACTTGCGGTCAACTGGTAGATCAACCGGTGAGGTTTATAGAACAACATCAGTAGTAATCAGTTAACCGGTAGATCTCACAGAACGCAGCGGTTAGTCACCGGTCGACCAGTTTGAGACCGTGGAACACACCCTGATTAGTACTTTGAGTTATAAATTATTTTTATTTTTCAACATTTGGATTTGTGTGTTATTTACAGCTGATTACTTGAATAATTTAGGAGATGCCACTGACTCCATAATAATTTATGCCTTTTTGGAATAATGTGTACGTCACTCCAAGTTGTACAAGCGCTAAGCATTTTTGAGAGATTTGTCTCATTCCTGTAAGATAACTTTTCAACTTTATAAGGCAATAATAGTAGATTTGAACTTTGGTGTGTATAGATTTTGAATTGATCCACATTTGTATATTCACCTATGTCTGAGAGATCAAAATGCATATTCCTTGCTATATGACATAGAACTATAGTTGAGGGTATGCCAAAAATAAATGATGTTTTGCAATGTGAGAAATCATTTGAAATTTTAAAATTAGTTTTGAAATTATTAATTAAATTACATAAGAAATTAGTTTTCTTTACTTTAGTAGGATCATATCAAGTGCACATGTAATATACTGGTAAGAAATAAGTGTTTGTGTATCGTCGCCTCAGAACAACTGTAAGATGTCTTAGTGTTATTTCTGGGATTAGATATCTTACTGTTGCGCTGAGGCGCGATGTGTAAAACAACAAATAAAGTCAAGTGTTTTTCAAATTATTATTTCCTCATTATGTTTCATAATTTAAATTCTCAATTTCTTCAAAAGTATTGTTTTTGTGTTTGAAGGTTATTTGTTTGTTTTTAGCTTACTGCATTTAAATCACACTCCCCCCTTTGAACAAATTGTTGTTTTATGCAGTTAGTGTTTCATTTTCATTTGACTATACCATTTTAAATCATAGTTAATTTCAGTATTTACATTTACATATCTGTAGATTGCTTCAATATTTTTGTAAGATGTATTTGTTTTACTTAATTTTATTGCAAAAAAATTGTTTCATGTTCGATAAATTTACAAAAGCGCTCCTTTTATTTTATTAAAAATTTCAAAAATTCCTTATGTGCCACAAAATTTGCCATGACACTTAAATAATTTAGTAAAACTACTTTGATCAGAAGAATAGTTGTTCTGACTGGTAAATGAATTGTGACGAAATAATATGTAGTATAGGTGGCGGCAGAAATAACTCCCACCTTTCAAATGTGAATAACAAAACAATAATAAATGCAAATTAAAAAATAGTTTTATATGCTTAAGTAATAATCATAGACTAATAATAAGAGTAGACCGAGCTTTCTCATTCTTGCTGATGAAGAAAATTGGTTCATAGATGTATCATGTGACTAGTGGAAGGGCTTGGCGAAGACTTTGGCAGCATGGTTGCTAGATGGCAGCATTATCTACAGTTTGGCACTCGACATGTATTTTACGACAATGTGTTTTCATTAAAAAAAACTTCCAGGTGCAGAGATTGAGCTGTTTTCCTTTTAGTTATGCATTATTTTGACATTAGTAATAGTTTTTGATCAGTTTTCGGTAACTTTTATTTCATTTGGAGCTGTCAGCGTTGGCGTGAACGAAATGGCGTAAACGTTTTGCGTTAACGCAAAAATGTACTAATCGGTATCTTAAATTGAAACTGTAGGTAAAAATCTTACCGTTTGCTGATTCTTCTTGGTCGCTTACATCTTTTATTGCTTAGAGGGTTATTGAAATTGACTAAAGAAAATGCACAATACTATCTAAACGAAAAACTCACTATATTAACAAAATATTTACAACTTAGAATAACAAATTTACAAACCGGACTCCATAAAAGATCATTTTTCCGTGTTCCATAAATTCTATTTATTTTATTTCTCGCTGGCGTTGATCGTCTGCTACGATCAACGCCCGCTGTTGCTAGGATATCCACCAGTCACATGGTTTGGTTTATGAGCAGCAAAAAGGTTGCCATAGCTCGGTCTACTCTTATTATTAGTCTATGGTAATAATGGTTACTCTTAATGTTACACACCCGAGACGGCGATTGGAACTGAACACTGGGGGCCGGGGGGGGGGGGTGAAACGACAACTAAAAGCCATAGGACTTTTATCGGCAGCAAAAAAATGAAAGAAAAGAGAAATGTATAAAATTTTGTAAAGCCGGTTTTGAGAGCAGATGAGTGGTAATTGATGTAAATCTAGCAACTTAACTCACGTTTTTATTAAGATTTTGATGAATTTTGTACACAATAACCTTCCCCGAAGAAACACTTTGACATGAATTAGACTTACATTATTTAACCCTAATTATTTTGAGATGTCACAAACATCTTGGTAATAATTTCATTGAACAAGTAAAACAATTCTTCAAACAATTTTTCATGTGAAACAATTGATTTACTAATATCTAAACAATTAAAACATAAACTAAAAGATACCGCTTGTGCTCAGTAATGTTTCATAAACAGATATACAAAGTAAAACAAATAATTTAATCCTGAAAATTTCAACCTTTCTGTTTTTTTTATAATTTCCAGTTTTGGTTTCTGAATTGGAAAATAAAATAAATAAACCTTAAAAAGTGGTAGTGTGTGGGGGGGTTGCCTTCTTTTGCCCCCCCCCCCCCCGAATCACCGCTACCGCACACAATCATTTTGTTTTAAAAATGAAATCATCCAACCTTCATATCATACCCCACCTTCATATCCTATGTATTTAGGAAGCCTGATCCATCTTCCATCAGTGCTGCGTTACCTTCCTGGACAATTCAGGTGATATTACTGCGATTTCTTGACAAAGGGCAAGTTTGAATTCTTATAATGTTCTTGACTTATGGTGGTGGATTTAAGCTTCCAAATATCTCTAGAGAAAAAAAAATCGCAAGAAGCAAGATCAAAGAGACGTGCTGGCAATGAAACGTGTTTTTTTTAATTTTTATTTTTATTTTACTAGTGCCGAAACTTAGTGCCTATGCCTTTAGTTCTCAAGCTCTCCAATATTTTTTGACAATGTTTTCATAATCATCAAAAAGTCATCGGGAGAGCAGGCTGAGCGGTAGCAGATTTTGGGTAATCCAGGGTACATCATGAGGAGGCCTGCCATGAAATGTCTCTTTATAACGAGATCAGGTGCCCAGGAAACAATTGAGACACCAAAGATCCAAAATCAGCACTTTTCACTCCAGGATCCCCGGGGTACCTACTGCTATTTGGGGTATAACCAGTTGGTTGGGACCCTGAAGACAGCTCTGATTTTTTGATCCAGACCATAAACCGAGAAATCCCTGGTCCAGCACCCCAGAAGTATTGTTTCACTCGGAGGACTTTGTGACTACGAGCATATTTAACATCCCCCCAGTCACCATTAATGAAGACGGTGGATCTTTCAACCGGTTAGGATCGAACCCGGGACCCTCCAGTCGCAAGTCCGATACCTTACCAATCAGGCCACCACTGCCCGTCCAAAATCAGCAGCAGTGCACCATACAATAACATATTTTAGCTAAGCAGTGGTCATTGATGGACTTGTAGAGGGACTGTTTTTGACCCAGTACCGGAAATTTTGATTGTTGAAGCAGCCTGACTGATGAAAATGTTCTTCTTCACTCGATAGTAATATGGCTGTAGTATAGGCATATAGTAGTTTATATTCTATGGCTGCAGTTAAAATGGTTGACCATACTCTACTCAGGGCTATAACAATGACAAACACCACACAATTTGTGCCAGAAAAACTGAGGTGACAAATGTGGGAGTTATTTTTGCAGCACCCTGTATACTACAACTTAAGACATTGCAACATAAT
This sequence comes from Uloborus diversus, assembly GCF_026930045.1. Lineage (NCBI taxonomy): Eukaryota > Metazoa > Arthropoda > Arachnida > Araneae > Uloboridae > Uloborus > Uloborus diversus. The sequence continues at coordinate 114,065,856 of NC_072732.1, read as the reverse complement.
TTTTGTGTTAATCCCTTCAGCACCAACAACATACGTGTTACACATACGGCTATTGATAAAAATACCTTTGAAACAGAAAAAACCTTATGTCACATAATTGCAATACATATTTTATCATTTTCATTTCAACTTGCATTTTATTTTCACATTTCAAATTAATTATTTGTAATAACATTATTGTATTTTATTTCATAGAGTAAAGAAATTTAGATAGAGGGGACATGTCAATGGTAAACGGGAGATGAAACTGAAGCGGAATTATGGGATATATTGGTAGGAAGATGGGCAGGGTTATGATAATGTCGTCTCTTCTCGAGTGAAGTAGCTGGCGGACTGGTTTGCATTTTAATTCAGGTTTTAATGCAATTTCTAATACATGCTTCATAAACTTGGAACCAATATTGAGGTTTAAATTAACTACCTATTGAGATTCAGTAATTCAATGCTTTGATTCAAAATGTATCCCAAAATCTTTAGCTGGAAGCTAAAGATCTTGAGATACATCAGTGCAACTTCAGGCTTCAATTTCTTAGTATAGCAGGGGCCTCTCTATCTTACTCTATCCTTTGTTTTTTTTTTATGGTCAATTTTTTTTTTTTTTCACACACTAATTATACTGAAAGAAAATACATCTTCGGGCATTGCACTGCATGCTGCTGAAATCCGATTGCATTTGGATAAAATGCACTGTTTTTTGTTTCCTTAATTTTATTTTTGTCATAAATATGAAAAGTGAAAGGAATATTTTGCCTTGTTTGAAGTTGAAAAATACATTACTATCCAGAAATTTCATGTGCCAAATCTTTTTTTTTTTTTTTTCGTTTTCACTGGTTAACATTTATATTTAATTTTCATCATGTTTTGAAAGTATTTGAATCTTTTTTTTTTCTCTTATTAAACAGATAATTAATGACACATCCATTGCATTTATTTATTTTTTTTAACAAATTTTTTTTTAAATATTCATTTAATTTTTGGCAAGGTATGTAACTTGTTCTTCCACCAAGAATTGTGTTCAAAATCATTTTTTCAATGCATTAGTGAATTCATCAATCATTTTCAGTTGCAATATTTTATTTGAAAAGTGTTATATTTGCAATATTTTTGAACATTTTATTGCCTTTTTTTCTACTTAAACTTGAATCCCGTGATACGTTTTTAGTGTATAAATACATTGTGGGGGCATTGTCCATATTTTCTATTCTAAAGCTCATATATTGTTGATTAGGTGTGTAAATTTGAGATTTTAGAAGAACTTTTATGTATAATATTTGTTAGTTATTCCTCCTAATGTGTAAGATATATGAGAAATGTTTCTTATTGGCTGTTGTTGTGTTGTTGAATTTGTTTTCATGATGTATAAAGTGCCATTTTATCCTAACTAGCTTGTACAAAGTCCTCAACTGAAAGGATAGAATGTTTTTACCTCATTCTTCAAGTTTTGCAATTGAGTAATATAGAATATCATTTATGTAACATTAAATTGTAAATTGCAATGGAAAAATAGTTTTCCCCTTTTTGATTGAAGTAAATGAATTATTATAAACCTCATAGGTATAAAAGCATAATTAATGTCTGCTATAATTTAGAGAGTATTCATCAGTATTTAAAAATCATTGTTTTCTTCCATATGAGGGAAATATTTTAAATTGATTTTAAGTAACATTTAAAATTACAGTTATATTATACAATGCATATTAATCTAATACAAGATGCTTCTACTTTTTATGTCCCAATATAGTTTCGGCTAAAATATTTTATTTTAATTTCACTTCTTACTGAGGTTCCTGTGAAAGATCTATGTGATATGAATGCAAATTTGTTAGTAGTTTATACCTTTTTGTTTCAAAGTCTCCAATATTTACATTTTTTCTACTTTTGATAATTTATTTAGATTATACTTTGTATGTTTCAACTTTTGTTCATTTTTGTAGTATTTTATAATGCTTTAAGAAATGTATATAACAAATAAAAGCAAAGCCAAAACCTTACCAACATTTTTTACATGTCATTAATTTATGTTCATGCTGAATATATGTAAATAAAAATTTTGAGCAATTACTAATGCTTATATTTTTCTCGTGAATTTCTTACACACCCAGTAATGAGTGTTAAAAAATGCTAGAAGCAGGTTTGCAGTGCCAACTAAAGCACTGCATACCAGTATATGTCATTTTCAAAGTATGTGAAGAAATCAATAACATTCGTGATGGATGAAAACGGTACTAAATACCTGAGTTTTATTCTAGGCATCATTAATGAAAGTTTTAGAACATAAAAAATGAGTTGTGTTAAAAATGAAATTCTGTGTACGAAGAACGTAATCTTGTTTTCTTCTTGTGCCTTTTTGCCATTAGCTGGATGACTCAGATGCTTTGTAATGCAGACGTTTGCGCGTTTGTTCTTTCCACGAAACTTGCAACCTTTAAACAAAAGAAATAATAGGGAAAATATTAGCACAGATTTTGAATATATATTTAGTTTATAAATTCAGATATTACATTTTCATCATTAGTTTTTATATGAAACACATCACATATTTTTTTTAATAATTATGAAGTATGAAGTAGAAATCAGGTTCAACAGCAATATGCCTAACTAGATCGGCTCTTAAAGGAGAAATGATCAAAAAATGTTTTTTACTATTATGTGATTAGAATGAAAGGCATTGTGGTTAAGCAAAAATTGTCAAGGCAAACCTTTGCAGTCTTTGAATAGAATAAATATAGCGCAAAATGCTAAAAGTTCAGTTACTATACAAGGTATGGCTATTACATAACAAGACGGAAGCTGCTACAAAAAAGTGCACATGTGTCAAATGCCAACTTTTGACAGCTATTATCATCAAGACTTTTCTTTTGAATATAGAAAAAAAAAATCCTGTTCGCATTCGACTTGGTTTTTTTTTTTTTTTTTTGATGGGAAAATGTTAAGTATAACAGTTAGCAACGAATTGCAGTGAAATTTCACTTGAAACTGGAAAAACCATAGAGTAAGATAGAGAGGACACACTACTAAAAAATTGAAGCTGGAAGTTGCACCGGCGTAAAAATATGGGCGTTATTTGCATTGTTTTTCATTTTTACCATAGATTGTTGAGAGCTGTCGAGAGCCCCGCGCCAGCCTAGTCTGAAACTTCGGCCATGAGCTCCCATAAAGGATTCTCAAGGGGAGGGGGGGGGCTCAAGCTCCCCTTTAAGCATTAGAACTTCCAATTTTTAAGGTAGTTTTGCACATAAATATAGAAACATTTTAACAAAAGCCATTATTAAATGACTGTTATTAAAAACTTCTTTGCTTAAAAATTTTAATACCATTTTATTCTGCCTTGAATTTACTTTTGACTTGTATCAATGTGTTTTAGAAGCCAACATCCAAGCTGCAATATTTTTTCTTCAGCTTTTCCTTTACCTTTACCCTTACCTTTAAAGGGATGTTATAAGATTTTACATTGGTATATCGCAATATGAAGCATTATTAATAGAAAAAAGCACAAGAAAGAGACACTACTGCTGCTTGAAATATTCATAAAAGAGTTGGCCATTCAGGGCTGACAAGAGGGCCATGTTAGGCTAGTCAGAAACTAAGGGCTTGTGCCTTGAGGGGGCCCAACTAGGAATTAGAGTAGTATAAATGTGACAAGTTTCCAGGAGGAATGACCAAACTGACAAGGGGTCATTGGACCCCCATCTCTCCTGGGCTCTCGGCGGGCCTGCAGCCACTGCTGAGCATTCTATAACTTTTGCACCACCCCATTTTCACAAAAACTAACACTTTCTACAACTTTTCATTATTTTTTCTGTTTTCTAAAGCTCTAGACAGTGTTGGGCATTAATCAACTATTTTTTCAATTGCCTAGTTAATTGATTAAAAAAGTAATTGCAAATAAATTAATTGCAATTAAACTATTAATTGCACTTTGCAATTAATTTAATTGAATTAATGTACGTTAATCGTTTCTCACAATTAAAATAATTGCAATTGATTTTTTTAATTGTTTTATGAAACAATTAAAACTAACAATTAACTTTATGTATCAATAGGTACAGTGCAGCGTACAGAGTCCCAAGTATTATTCAATTTCATATTTTCGTTCAGTGCTGATTGCTCGCTCGCCGCGTGAACTAGTCTCGTCTGGGCAAGCTTTTTCCACACGTAAATGTTTCTGTTTTAATTAAGTGTTTTAAGTTTGTAAAAATTGTTGTTTTAGTTTAACCCTTAACAGAAGAGGTGAGAAAGAAGGACATATCATGGGACGTGAGGTCACAGAGACCGCTCTGTTTTACATTTTTTTAAAAATCATGTAATTAAAATACATTTCTGTAACTTCTGTCAGATGTTCTTTGGAGTTTTATTAGTACGGAAAAAAAATTAATTTTTAATTGAATTATACCTTTTCTGAGGAAAATTTGCTGGAGCCATAAGAATTTTTCAGAAAAGTCATATGCTGCTGTAAATAATTTATTGCTCGTAATAAAGCCAAACCTATTGTATATTAACTATTTTATTTTAGGTATTTAATGTACACAGAACATTTTAATTCTAGAAAACTGATATTATCATCGCCTGTCCTGTCTAGTGGTCAAAGGAGTCTGACTGCGACTGGGAAGCCCCGGGTTTGAATCTCGACTTGGGCATGGATGTACTTTCTCTCTCTTGTCCTTGTCCTTTCTTTGTGTGAATGTGTTTCTGTGCTGTAAATGGTTGCCTACCCTATAAACGGGTCCTTATGGCATGTATGCAGGGCCCAATTAACCTTTGAAATTAGGGGGAGCTCGATCTCATTAATTGTTAACTGTAGATTAACAATTGATCAATTGTTATTGTGAAAAATTACAATTAACAATTAATTAATTATTAATTGTAATTTTTCACAATTACAATTGATCAATTGTTAATTGTAATTTTTCACAATTACAATTGATCAATTGTTAATCTTTAATTGTCCATGCAATTAAAATTTGCCCAACTCTGGCTCTAGATTAGTGGTCGCCAGTCGTTAACCTGCGAATGCACTGAAAATGGCTACAAGAAAATCAAGCCGCAGTCGCCAAAAGTGGTGAACATGTGTGCTACGGCAATGTGCTTCAAATCATATTCCTCGCGTTATCCATCTCGTTCAGTGCTTCAGTGGACCATAGTCAAAACCACCTATGGACCCTAGACAACATATACATTAAAACCTCTCTAATGTGGACCCTAACGGGACAAATTTTTTTGTCCACAATATAGGGGTGTCCGCAGGACAGAGATTTAATAATGTTATTTGCATTGGAATCGGGTGAATTAAAAATTGTCCGCATAATAGGGGTGACCTTTAGGAGGGTTTTTACTGTATTTTAGATCGACTATTTTTATTCAAAGACAAAATCAATGATTCCTGATGTTTTTACTTCTATTCTTAACTGAAAAATAGGAAATCGCTCGTCAAGGTATGACGGGTGAAAATTGCTTCTACATATGTACGAGGCAATTGCTTGTTTGATGGATGAACCTCAACTCCATTAGATAGCGTTCATTGTTGACCGCTTTCTCGTTTCTTCATTCTCCTGAAATGACACAGTTTTACCAGTAAAACAGTTGAGTCACCGGATTCAGTTCAGCCTTGTCAAAATACAACCTTTCCCTGCATGTCAAGCATTACGAAAAAATATTATCAAATTATCATGGCTTGGTCTCGAATTTTATTGTTAATCACGTCAGGAGATTTACTCGATCATTTGCTGTAATATGTAAGAGGATGGTCTTTTTTTTTTTTTTTTTTTTTTTTTTGCGTTTACGACATTTCACAGTTCCTGATTCCCGCCAAAAAAAATGTCAGGCGAAAGAAATTTCTGACTAATACATAAACCAAGGCCTGTTTGAGTCTCGCATTTACTTTCATTCTGTTTTTCCAAATACATTTGTATTATGTTTAAAAAATTTGTAAATATCTTCTCTTTTGTTGTACGCTTATGTCTTCACAATTAAAAAATATATCCATTAAAATGTACGTTTTTGTTGAGTATCATTATCCCTTGATTTGTTATTAATATTACTAATAGCGCTTAGGTGATTTACTTCTTGCTCTGAGTATATACATTTTACAAAATGGTTTCTAAAATTAAAAAAAGTGGCTACCATTTTTTTTTTTTTTTGTTTTGACTTTGGTAGCCAGTGGCTACTATTCATTCATAGTCTAGCGCTTTACTTAATCCCCAAAAGAAACTATAGAACTACATAAACATCCAAAAAACTTAATCGGAAAATAAAACATTTTATAATCAGTGGTTTCCACCCTGGGAGAGATTTTGCTCAAATTGATGACCTGGTTTTTCAAGAGGGTAATAAATCAGTGAGGAAATCGAAAAATTCCCTAGATTCCTACTAAAAAACAATAATTTCATACGAAATGTACTTGGTTTTTGTTAAGTACGTCAATAATCATAATTAGTTAAGTACTTAAGAGTACCTATGAGTTCGTTTCGGAAAAGAAAAAAAAAGTGCAAAACTAGCACTTTATATATTTATTTATTTATTTTTAAGTTTTAAGAACGATTGAACGGCAATTACTTTTTTTTTTAAACTTGAAATTAAATTAGGCGCTTATTTTTTCAATAACATTGATGCTCGGCGAACTTATACAGTGAAACCCCGATTTTACGTCCCCCAAATCAATGTTTTCCCCGCATTTTACGTTTTTTACTTTCTACTATTTCTAATGAATAAAAGAAAGTATTGGATTCGTGCAAATTTTCGAACTTTGACGGACTCGAGCGTTTTAAAGCATATTGAATCCATTTCGACCGTTTTTGGAAAATGTCTGTCTGTCTGTGTGTGTGACCGTTTTTTTTTTTTTTTTTTTTGTGACCGGTGCGGCAGTTTTTCTACAGCAAAAACTACCGCATGAAATCGAACGAAATTTGGTAAACATATGTGTCCCTATGTGAACTTGTGCCCATTGGTTTTTTCGCTTATTCCTCCAAGAGGGATGAAGCAATGGAACGTTTCTTGAGTTATGAATGCCTGCTATTCCGCAGGAAGTAACTAGCGGAATGAAACAAAATTTGGTCCATATGTACAGATGCTGATTCAATATTGGTGTTAATAGCTCAAATGGGGGCTGATCTATAGATCGTTTTTTGTCATCACTTGTGACTGCTATACATCAAGAAATAATGAACAGAATCAAATAAAAATTTATCGACAAGTAGCACTTAGATCAGTGGTTTCCAACCTTTTCCCCCTTGCGAACCCCTGCCAAACTCGAAGTTGGCGAACCCCGTATTTACTAGGTAATAAGAACCAAGCAAATTAAAAAACGTGTGCACACACACATAGACAGTAAAATTTGTGCGATTTTTTTTTTTTTTTTTTTAGTTTGATGCTGGTCCATACTTTATAACAAGAACGAAAACATAATTGCAAAATATAGAATTAAATATTGCTACGCACTAAAATGATCGCAAAAACATGAATACAAAACAAATCCACCAAACAATTAACAGTGATTATTCCGTGTTTGGCTTCAATCTACTTTGAAAAAAAAAATTTAATGGAATATTTGTGGAAAAAAGAGCTCAAAGTTTGGCTGAAATTTTTCTGACGCAAGGGAATATTTATCTCTATCACTAAATCAGAAGTCAATTAAAGAAAGATCTTTAAAATATCGTTCAGCGATCTGTCTCAGATTAAGTAAATGAACTTTTTTCTTCCAGTAAAATGAGAAAGATCCCTAGGTTTAAGTCTTCTTGAAAAGGACTACGAGCCTAGCTGTTTCATAAGGATATACTGCGCATATTAATAGTTTATTTGCTGAAGAATTTTCTTGTTATTACGCTATAAGTGCGGAGTAAAATGCGTATATTGAAAAACAATAGAAGCGTCTATTTTTCAAAATACGCATTTACTCTAATTTTTGCACAAAAGGTGATTTTTAACAAAATAAATATTTTAAGCTCAATTATTACAATTGAAATTTTCTACACAAATCTCATAAATTCCTTGTTTAAATATAGCGCAAATTAAGTTGCGGGGTTAAATTCCGTTGATTTTATTTTTACTGCGTGAACCTCACACTGCCAAACTTTCATCCACGAAAATTTTCTAAAGTAATTAATTTTCAATACTTCCTGTGGTATTTTTGGGTTGCTAGCCATTTTTTCTCTTTTTCGACAATAAAACTCGAAAAAAAATTGTAGTCTATGTAGTGTGAAAATTATAGCAATAAACAGCGCGATCTTACTTCTATGCATTTTGACTCAACACACGGGAAGAGCGATAACTCTTCGTCGGACTCAAACGGTAAAGTAACTAAACTTCAAAATATTTGAGCTTCCCTGAACATCACTATACATCGTCAAAAACTGCATTTTTCAAACTACAACTTAAAAAAAATTCCAGGGGAGAGCCCCTGGATCCCCCCTTTCCTGTTACAATAGAAACTACTTCGCAATTACGTACTTCAAGTTTTAATTTCAAAAAATTATCGGGGCATGACCCCCGCATCCCTTTTTTTACCTTAATATCACTACAGATCGTCTAAAACTGTTTTTTGAACTACAATCTTGAAAACTTTCCTCGGATCCCCCTTTTCCGGAAATAATTGAATAAAATGTACTGTTGTGTTTTGGAACCTCAAAATCGAAAAATTATCGGGAACCTCCTCTCCCCTGTGACGTAAAATATATGGGTCATTCTCCAGAAAACGCAACTTTTGAACGCAAATATTTTTCAATTTCGAAACCTTTAGTTTTCTTTTTTTTTCTTTTTTTTTTTTCACTCTTACATGAAAGTGTTACCTACTAGAAGTAACCATAAACAATGACCCAGCTAAGTTCCAATTATTTTACTCATAAATAAAAAAAATACAAAAGATGACGACTTGTTTATGGAAATAAAAAAAAAGAAAAAACTATTTAAAAATCAAGACCAATTTAATATCAAAGTAGCAATTTTGTTAATTGTGCGAACAATCAGCTATTTTAATGATTAGTGGGAATATAATATTAAGCTCTCTTAAATAAAGTACGGCTTAATTAGTAGTTTTAAATGCTTTTTAGTAAATTTGAGGATATAAATTTGATAGAATGCCTATTATTGATGTACTTCCCCTCCATCATTTATTTTCACCTCAGAAATAATGATATTGATAAGGTCTGTCATGGAGGTTAGGTATTTTCCATTAATAAAATAACAGTTTAAAAAACTAAAAAAACACGTTTTCGTAGCAAAATGAACTAAAAAGTGAAAAATAATCTTTGGATGATAGTAGTTGACCAATCACTTAATTTTAATGTAATACAAAAAACCGTGGGGTGCTGTCTATTTACATTTTTGCATGGACAACCAATGGAAGAAATTCAAGACAACTCATAAGAACCCCCCCCCCCCCCACGCTTTTTTGTATTAAATTAAAATTAAGTGATTGATCAACTACTATCATCCATTCAACATTGTTCAAAATCTTTTATATTCATGAAATTTGCCCAAAAAAAGCGACTAAAGGTCTCGGGTGGCATTCGAAACGTGGTCTCTCGAACTCCAAAAAGAGCAACTGTACCCCTTAAAGTGTAATAGCCGAGCTCTAAAAACATTCAACTTCGCTGATAAATTGCCTGTGAAGACAGAGGGGACATGATTCAGTTATTTAAATTTATCAAAATGAAAGATGTAAATGGATTAAATTTTTGCGGGGAAAGCAGGACAAGGGGTCATTGTTTTAAGCTATTTAAATCTCAGGCTAACTTGGAAATCAGGAAAAACTATTACTTTAGCCGGGTCGTGGGCACTTGGAATAGCTTACCGGAAGAGGCGGTAATGAGCAAGGGAGTGGATAGCTTTAAGAGGGCCATTGATCTTCATTGGGGACTAATTAATTGACTAGGACCAGCCTAGCTGGGCCCAGAGCCTGTTGCTGGTCGTCACATTTGTATTTGTATTTGTAATTGTCTAATCCAGCTAATCCATCTCAGTCATCGATGTTTGTGTGCGGAAATCATATCTACATTACTTAATTACAATTTGAGATGCATTTGAATAAAGGTTTTGTTCAACAATGGTCTGATCAGCAATGAATTTTCAATCGAAGGCTCACCTAAATTTTGGCATGAAATTAGTTAAAAGCAATTACATTTCATGTTCTAATTACTTTGGAACATTGGAACAAATTTTGTCCGATGCAGAAAAATTAAAGGTTTTTGTAGATATTTTTAAATAATTTTTGCGAGCATTTTTTAACGTATTTTTAAAAAATTTTCCTTTTCCACATTGTTGGATTTATGCCAAAATATTGATTAAAATTGGAGGAAACTAACAATTAAAAGGGTTAATTAAATAATTTGATTATGGAATATTGCATTGTCATCGGGTCTGAGGTCGCGTGCCAAATTTCATAAGACTCCGATCTCAGGAAGTGGGCGAAATTTGAGCTGCAAGATTCCGTTACAAGATACATACATACATATATACAGGTGAAGCTAATAAAAGCGTGTTAAAAATAGGCCTAATAGATACTTTTTCGGGGTTTTTTTTTTCTTTGTTGCTATAATCTGCACACGTTAAGCATATGAAAACATGCTCACTTCTTTTTTTACATTAATTTACATCCCTGAAATTCAAGTTCACGGAGGTGTAAAGTCAGAATAACCATACTAAGTTTCAAAAGCAAGATCTATTTTTTTGTTTTTCAACAAAAATCTCACAACTTCAACTATGGCTGAAAATAAACAAGAGGGCTCTTTTGTATCATGGAAAATAAAATTTGTTGTCATTACTGCCACGTGTTAATGAGGAATGGCATTTTGTGTTTATGTAACGGAGGTGAGAATTTATTGTGTGACATGACTTCTTGTCCTATTAAAACGAACTAAAACACAATATTAAAAAATTAAATATACTTAAAAAATTAGTATTTGAGACACTTGGTGAAAGGAATAATCAATAAATAAGTATATGCTTTTAATTAAACAAGTTATTAAGCAACGTAAACAGTCACACTGACATGCCACGGAGGTGAGAACTCACATGTTGTGAACCAAAAATATACTAAAATAAAAATTCTTATTAAAAAATTGTTAGCAGGTTTAAATAGATATATTATTGATGAAATTAAATATTATTGGTAAATGAATTGTTCCTTAAATTTTCACTGTAAAAGGCGTTGTGACAGAAAAGTTACACTTTTTGAAGAATGACCCATATATCTCATTTTTTAGACTTCAATTTCGAAAAACTGCCTGGAGGTAGCCCCCCGACACCCCCTTGGTTTGTCTGAATAGTATTCTTACGATTAAGTTCATATTGCTGGTACTAAAGTCGAGTGACAAGAACCCTGCTAAACCAAAGGCTGAATCTTCTCTCTCTCTCTCTCTGCATATTGAAACATGCGTTTGAAACAATTAAGGGGCTGCTAAAAAGGTTCTTCCCCCCAGTTTTTTGACCTAGCGACGGCCCTGCTCAGCTCACCCCTTAAAATGTTACGGAGCAACCCTCAAAAATGACAGTCCCAAGAATAAGATTAAAACCCTGTAGAATGAACTCCCTGAAAATTTCAACAGTGTTGAAATTTTTGGGGGGTCTATGCCATGAACCCCCCTTGTAGGCACCCCTTCTAATGTTAGCATTTTCCTTTCAGAAACTACTCGTATTCCTTGTTTAATACACGCTATGATTCAGAGGGTGGCCTGTTTCTTTTACAGCGGAAAAGTAGTGTAGGGGCGAAAACTGGTAGATTAAAAGCAAAGCATTCCCGTATCTGAATACTAAACTCATTTCGGAAAAAACAGGGGAGAGGGAGAGGATTTTTAATTGCAATTTGTGTTACGCACTATACCTTTGCTTTAAGAAAAAAATTGTTCATAATAACATTTTTATTCATAAAATAAATTTTTAATCAAACAACAGCACTGTACAGTGTACAGTTTATTGAAACTACGAAAATGCAACATGATAGAAAAATTAAAAGCAAGATGGACGTGTGCGTGGGGGGGGGGCAACATTTTGAAGCTTTGCCCTACCTTGGAAAATTCCTAGATCCGGCACTGTATGTATGTACCTTTATATCTATGTATGTATTTATGTCCAAGTTACTTCTCCTGAAAGCCAGTGAATTGACCATCGAACCAGGTATCAATCCCTTCTTTATGTTTGGCTATTTAACATAATCCTCCGATAATAATTAGCGGAGATATCAATTAAAAACTATTAGTTATGATGCTTAGATTTCGACATAAAATCCCTATTTTTCGAAGACTTTCTTCCATTCAAATTATTATTCAGTGCTTCAATTCAACGTTTCGCAACAATGCTTTTATTAAAACTTATAACGTGAAGAAAATCATTGAGACAAAAGATCTGTTGCCATTTTTTTTCTCGAATACGAACAAATAAAATTTTGGGTTGAGGTTTTTCCTGTAATCGGGGGATTTGAAATGTTTCCTTTTTGGTTATTTTCCCGCAATCTGCCGCAAAATTTTACTGAGGTTTTTTTTTATTTTTTCTTTTTCAAGCCTGTTTGTTGAACACGCGTCACTTGACATAACTTTTATTTTCGAGGTAGTCCGTGCAAATCCGGGCGACGCAGCTATTACGTATAATAATGTTCTCTTTGTAAAATATAGATATTATACCTTTCGAAAGTCATCCTTGTTACCTCCAGTTTTTTCTATTTGATTTCTTCTATGTATTTTACGTTTTTTAAACCTAACTCCTAGAGAAACATAAAATCGGGGTTTCACTGTAGTTTTTTTCGAGGAAGAAAGAGGGACAGTAAGTGTCAGTGTCACTATGGGCCCGATTACTGAATAGGCCCAACTAGGCTCTGACCTAGGGCCCCCAATATTTAGGGGCCCCCGAATGGCAGAAATTACTTTAGTCTATGACTGAAATTATTTCAGCCAACGGCTAAAGTTATAAAGTTTGAATACAGGGTCCCCCCCCCAAAAAAAAGTATTTAGCCTAGGGCCCCTCGATATCTTAATCGGGCACTGAGTGTCAGTCAACCTCCAAAGTGGGGCGATGGGCGAAAAAGGTTGGGAACTACTGTTATAAATATTCACAAATTATAGATAAAATTTTTAATTATTTTTATTTTCACTGAATGAAATCTTTGTCACTTCAGTGATTGAAAACCTTTTTCTTTTTCACTTTTACAAATTATTTTCTAGTTTTGAAAAGATTTATGTGAAAGAAAAATAATAATGAAAATACTGAAACTTACCCGTAATGCGTTTTGATAATATTGTGCCGTTGCAACAAGTTGAATGCTACTGAAAATGCATAGTCCACCGAAAATAGCCGAGGAAAAATAATTTAGACCATACAGTGCAAAAGCTGAAAGAGTAAATAGTGAAAATTCAAAATCAGAGCTTTTTTATGGCCCTTGTAATTTTTGAAAATAAGTAAAATGAAAATGGCTGCACTTAGTTATTGAATTATTTATTTATTATCATGCTTTTCATATTTTTCACATTGTAAATTAAAAATTAGCTGCTAATGTCAACAATTTATGAAACAGAGGAATATCCCGGTTTTAAAAATTTATGTTTTATAAACTATTACACTTAGCACTATAAACGATACATAAAAATAAAGGTAAACTGTGGAAGTTTTTTTCACTCACTAATGTTCGATGTGTGCGCCTTTCGTAATGCGATACGCATCTTTAACATACATTTTGGAGTGTTTCACTGTCAATTTTTGTGAGGCTACACATATGCGATCTTTCGGTTCTTGCAATGTTGTTGGCAATGGTAGTGTAAAAGCAACGAAATCTCATTAAGGAAAATCACATGGGGTAAGGTTTGGTTTGGGTAACTGGCTGGCCAACACAAAGGGGTAAATCCTCATTACCTGCACGGCCAATCCAGAACTGCAGGACGTCAGTGTCGCAGTGAAGTATGTAGGGGGGGGGGGTAAAAAAAACCCCAGAGGTCTTGGTTTTAACATTGTTGCCAATCCTAATACAGTAGTTAATACAGGCGTAAGGACTGTTGTGACCAAAAAAACCCTTCCGGAAGAAATTTCTGGCTGCGCTAGCGCTTAACGTGCACGTTTAAGTTCTTAAGTACGTTCAAAAAACATTCACAGTTTATCTTTATTTTTATGTATCATTTATAGTGCTTAGTGTAATAGTTTATGAAATCTAAAATTTTAAAACCGGGATATTCTTTTATGCTAACCCTGTATAATTTAACTCAAATGCCACGGACGTGCGTTGTAAAGCACAGATTTTTTTTTTCTTAACTATAGTTCACAACATACTACATTATATTATTGTAAAGTATCTTACCTTGCTTATTTAGAAAAGAAAGAATTGTATAAACTCCAACTGCAATGCCTGATATTACACTAAATATCATTCCCAGAACCTTTAATCCTTCTAAAGTTGCATTATCATGGTACTTCTCCAGTTTTCCAAACAAGTGTAGTGTATATAGAGAACAAGTTCCTACTGACATACAACCTGTAAGAAATTTTCAAGTTGTATTTTACCAAATTGAATGGTAAATATGAAAATTACGTAGAGAGTAAGAGAATCTCTGACTGCCGATTCCATCTATTGATGAGGAATCACAATAGAAATAAATTTGGTTTTAAAATAATGCTATGAATTTATCATGGTTTATGTAGGGATGTAAAATTTCCGAAAATTTTCAGGCGGCGGGAAAAAAAACCTTTTTCCGGTTTTTTTTTTTTGGTTGGAAAAATCGGAAAAAATAAAAAAGTTGATTTTTTGCAAATTAAAATGTATGTAACTGTTACATTCTCTTAGAAAGCATAAAAAATGATGAAGTCATATAAGATACATGCATTCCATGTTATTGTTCAGAAAACCAAAACTTTTTAAATTAGTCAAATCATCAATTAGCCTTTAATTTTGAGTAAAATACGGTTTTTGCGAATTACTAAATCAGATTTTTTGACTTTTTTTGACTAACTGACTTTAATAATACAAGTGTATTCACTAATTCTGTTCTGTGTATATTATTGTCATTTACAGTGTCGATGAGAAAAGTAGCAAATAACACTTCGGTGTGCAAGGAAATTAAGTTATCTTAATTAACAAAGTTAATGTTTTCATCTGGGATACTGAACAAAGAAGAAATATTTGAACTGAAAGAAACATTTAAATGTAAGTATTATAAATTTCTGAACACATATTTTTTTACTGAAAATTTCAAAATTTTCAGTTTTTCTGGTTTGGAAATAAACCTTTTTGTAAAAAAAAAACCGGAAAAAAACTAGTCTTTTGTCCGAAATTAACGATTTTTTCTAACCAATCTCATCTTTAATCATGATGAACAATAACACTATGTTATAAAAATTTAAACGGTTCTAAGGTGAAGGGGGGGGGGGAGAGTTATTCAAATCAGAAAATGAAATATGGGAGTAAGGTTCTCTCTCCTAGATTTTTGAAAAAAAAAAAAAAAAAACAAGTTTGTTCGAATCGGACTATTTTTTCTAAGTCATTTAGGGGGTCGGAGAGGGGGGAGAGACCTACAGACACACATTTTACCCCGTTTCATAACCCGACTTTCTAATTTTTAATTCTTCAATGTTTATTTAATTATTTTAGAAATTTCTGACATTTTTAGCAATATTTTAAAAATACACGAAACCTTCATTCTTGCCTTCTTCTTCTTTTACTTCTACGGGATCTACTCTTTCTACTCTTGAGGGGTTTTGCGGTGTTTGTAATTTCAATGAGTCTTTTTTCTTTTTACTAAGATTCGATCTATTTAGTCATATTTTATATTGATAATGACAATCTTTTTTTCAAAAATAAATACCTTTTTAAGATTGAGATAAGGATTAATCTTAGATAAAACTCTCTAAGACAGTGATAAACTAAACTAGGAACTATCTACATTGCTGATAACAAATGAAACATTGAACGAAGTTGTTGACACTAAAACATGTTAAACTATATGATATTAATAGTTCTTTGAGGAATATGAGAAAAACAGAGCTCATATGCTACGAAGAAATATTTTCACACGCAGGGCCGCGCCAAGCTTGATCGGCGTTATAGCCGATTGAGATCAAGTGGTATTAAAATATAGTTAACACAAGGAAAAAGGTTTTGTTGACAAATACAAGATGGAAAAAATACGTTTGGCATTTTATTTATTCAAAAAATAATGCCTGAATATTTTATTTTGGAATATATTGTACTTTTTAGTTCATTCCTAGAAATTATTTAGAGTTCAGCAGCACCTCTGACATGCTAATAATGCGTTTTGGAAAAAGAAAATTGTTTGAAGTATCAAAGTTAACGTCACTGTAAGTATCTATCTAATCTCTAAGTGATGAATACCTAATAAAACAATTATGCTTGTCAAAACATGTCAACAGGAGCAGTGGTGCAACTAGAAAATGGTTTTAGGGAGGCACATTGAAAAAAAAATTCTCTTTTAAAATTTTGAAATTTGTATTTTTAAAAACGCAATTTTAGATGGTCTTTGGTGGTGTTATGGGAAAAAACGGTACAAGGGGCTCCGCGAAAATTTGTAGAAGTTGAAGCCTTAAAACGCGATTATAGGCCATATTTATTGACGTTAGAATAAGGGATGAAACTCTGAGATTCTACTCAATCTTTTTATTTAAAAAAAAACATATAGAAATAAATTCCTCCTCTTCCCTCCAATTTTTCGAAATTGAACTTCCAAAAACGCAATTGTAGACAACTTTGAAGATTTTTACGGGAAGGAGATTTTGGAGCTCCCCTGGGAAAATTTTTCAAAATTAAAGCCCTAAAAACTGAAGAAATATTCTGATATCAGGAGAAAATGTTCAGAGGCTATTCCACTTAAATTTTACGTAGTCATGTTTTAAAAACCTAAATTTTTATGATGTTAAAAAAAGGTGGTTAGAAGACCCTTTCCTGAATATTTTCTGAAATTGAAGTCTTAAAAATGCGATTGTAATACCATATTTGGTAACATTAGGACCGGGAATCTTTCGTAACTGAAACTCCAAAAACGCAATTTTAGGTGATTTTCGAACGTTGTTTCAAGCAATGTTGTTTGGTATTCGGGGACTTTCCCTCTAAATTTTGCTAAATTGAAGATCTGGAAACAAAACTTGATATGCTGTGTGATGTTTTTTGGCGGAGGAGAGGGAGAGAATCGGAGGTGAAGCATTTCGAAGACTATCTTATTTTTAGACGTACTAGAAATAATATTATTATTATTATAATAACAAGAATAATAATAATAAAGAAGAAATAAAAGAAATAGGACGGAGTAACTGACCAATTAGCTGTAACTATTGCAATTTTTCAATTCAAAGATACCTCCTTGAAAGAAACTTGAAGTTTCACCCCAACATCATCATTTTCTTTTTAAATTAAAATCACTTTGTTTTCCTAAGACGCGTTTTTTTTTTCTTCAATAATAAGGAATATTTTTGAAAAACATTGAACTCATCATTCTGGAGGTGTATAAATTATAATACAATACATTCGCTGCAAGAACCAAAATGGGGAATAGCAAATTTCTTGCACTTCGTATGCTCCACCTTGTGAAATTATAGACATGCTACCGAAATATCATTTAGGGCTCCACATATGAAGAAAAATGTTAATGTATGCATAAATTAACATCATGTGTTTTTAGTGTAAAAGATTACTTTTGAGTTACATGTTCAGACGCAACAATCAAATATTTCGCCTTTAGATAAACAGCGGGGAGGATTGCTTGCTTTATTGAGCAGTATAATTTCGCAATCACTATTAGATATGATGAAAAGTTCAATTTCTTATTTTTTTCTTTGGAGATTTTTTTCCACTCGTTTGAAGCATTTTTGATTGGCTTAGAGTTCGGCGCCTTTTTGACTCTGGCGCCGTCGTGCGCCGCACGACCTTGCACATAGGGACGGCGCGGCCCTGTTCACACATGAACATTTTTTAATAAAATTTCTGCTGAGCTAGAGTTTTGAGTTGTATCACATTAAAATAGGTATACGCTGGTTTCAAATCTGTAGTTATAGCTGTCTCTACACACGTCAGGTGTTTTATTAATCCTTTATGTGATTGTGACCACTTTCTACGATAAAGTGCATATTACAAAAAATCCCACTTCATTCCTAGTGGCTGGGCTGGTATAAACTTTTTAAGATTGAAATAAACTGTTTCTTTACTAAAATATTATTATTATTTGTGAAAAATTTTAATTCGCTTTATTGTCACGGCGAGGAGTTAAATTTTGGTTAGGAATGTAAAGTTAATAAGTTGTAAAGTTATTAAGTTTTAAGTTTCCTTCCAGATTTAACAAAACCATAACAGCAATTAAAAATATCATTAATACTTATTTTTGAACATGTACAGGTTTATATTAGTATTTTGAAGTAAGATTTACAAGCCGGTGAAATGGAAAAAAATAACATTATCAACAGATTTAAGAACTCAAAGGAGATTTAAAAATTTTTATGCGGGAAAGATTTTGTTCTTCTTTTTATAGAATTTCTTTTTTTTCTTGTAATTCCTTCCGTTAAGTTTTTTCCTACTTTTGTCAAATGAGGCAGTGAGAAGCAATGGGATGTAAATGACAAAATTAAAAACGTAGAGACAACACGTACGAATGATAGAAGAACCTCTCCTCTGTTTTGGGTTAAGAAATAGTACTAGCAGCCCCAGTAGGTGCTGCTGTACAGCATGATTTAGATTTTTTTTTAATGAAAGCCTACCTAGGATCTGAACTTAAACGCGATTTACTCGAAACTTTAAATAGTCCACTTACATCCCTTTGCTTCTCACTGTCTCAAATGTGTATTTTGTTAAGATCAGAAATTAGTTCCATCTCAATATTATTTCTAAGTACTCTCAATTTTCTCGTAAAAAAATCTTTATTTCTTTTGAAATTTCTTTGCTCTACACTTGATTACTTTGAGTTTCTATAAGTTATAATTTCTCATGACTTTTAGTGTTTTTTCCTTATGCACACTAAATGGCAGACGAACGAACACAAATAAATCGTAATATTTGAAAAGTGTCACCATAATATATGGAGCAGTCATCAAAGTAAAAGTTAAAAAAAAGTAATATATGCAGAAAGAGATATGCGTAGTTGTAATGTTAACTTGTATAATATACGGTTTAAAAATTGAAGATTTAAAAAAAAAAAAAAAAAAAAAGAAAGAAAGAAACTTTATTTTAAAAGAGAAAAAATGAAAACGAAAAACGTATTTGAAATGAATTTATTTAAAGAGCTTTGGTACAGGAAGTTATGCTGCCACGGGAAGGTAATGGGCAGTATCTTCAGAAATGAGTTTTTGAGGTATTTGATGATGCGCGTTTTGGATTCCCCACTAACAATAGGGAAATGTTGGGATTGACGTTTTTTTCGTAGCTTTTTTTTCAGCAGAAACCAATTAAACAAGCTTGTACAATAACGCTAATGTACAATAGGTGACAAAAAAAAATAAATAAATAAAAATAAAAATAAAAAAAAATTAAAATAAATAAATAAATAAATAAAATTGCAGATTCTTTACCTTCTCACGGCAGTATTTAGAGTTGGATATGATTAAAAGAGCAATCATTCATTTTATGGGGTCGTTTCTATCAGTCAAAAGTATTACTTTTGCCACTGAAATTGATAAAATAAGCATTAAAATAACATGGAGCGAGAAATAACTTTCATTCTCCCAACACTTAACTTTTAATTAATATCTTTAAATGTCCGATTTTGAAAATAGGGCGTGGTCTTTATGACGTCACAAGTGATGAACTTGGGCGCATCTGTCTACCGCCTTTCCACGTTGTGATAATCAAGAAGCTAATTAAATATTGCGCTCTGCTCTTATCATGAACCATATCGTTGCCAAAGCATGTGAGTAACGAAGCGAATTGAATATTGTGCTTTGTGAATGGCATGAGTGAATGGCATTTCTTCGTTTCTGATGTCAGAGGCAGAAGTGTAAGCAATATGAAAGCGCACCAATCCTTATATATTATTTCTGTAGCCTGTTTTTGGTTTCTACGCGAGATTTTCCTCAAATCTTGATCGATTTCTTTGATTTACACCTTATTTTAAAGCTTATCGTGCAGGCTACTGACGAAAAATAGACCCACGGTCTAAAAATTATTTTTTTTCGGGCAAAAAAACCTGTTTTAAAGAACCAGAGTGAGGTTTTCGGTTAAATTTATGATTTTAACTTGCACCGTTACCGACACAGCTGAATAGCTTGATCGGCAGAGCGTTCGACTGGTAACCAGGAGAATGCGTGTTCGGGCCCACGTCCGGACAATCTGCATCAAAAAATTAGAAAAATATCTCGCATTACATGAGTAATGAATAACAAATATGAGGGAGTACGTGAGGTAGAAACGCTCTTAGCTGTTATGAAAACTTGATGCATCACGGAGCTAAATTGATACTCAATTGTAAGGCTTTTTTTTTTTTTTTTTTAAAGCTTTGGCTCCGGGAAGAGAATTAAAGCATAATGTAAGCGAAAATATAAGTATCAGGTTTAAGATTTCATACTACATTGGAATTGTTTTTTGTTCAGTAAAATATAATAAATCGTATGTTGAAATATAGATTCTTCTAATGAGTTTTTGACTCTTTGTACAAATAAAAAAATACTACTTCAATTTAAAGGGTAATATATATATTTTTCTTCTTTTTGCAAAAAAAAAAAAATAAATAAATAAATGAATAAATAAATAAATAAATAGCGTATCACATTTTTACTACATTTAAAAAGCTACGCTTAAAAATGAACTTAGTTCAAATTATTTTGTATTTTAACCGTGCTGTTAAATGATGAACACGTGCTGCCATCTAAGTGATAACGGTTCAAACAGCCTGCGATAACAAATTGTAAAAATTTTCAAAAATAAAAACACTTCTCGGCAAGAAAAAAATTTTTAAATTATCTGTGGGGGTTTTTTTTCGGTAGAGCGTTCCGCTATAAACTGTCTGAACTTCGGGCCAGTTCGGGCTGTCCGACATAATAGCAAATTTAAAGTAATATTACGCATTACATGTACTCATAACATACAACAGATAACACACGTAATAAAATAAATGCAGTGGGAATGCTATTTGGTGTTTCGACTCCTTTATGCAGGCTACAGTTATCATTCAGATAAGTTGACTGCTAATCGAAGGGTGTTCTTCCCATTTTTTTAAGCTTTGACTCCGTCCAGACCACTGAGCATAATGTAAGCATAAAAAAAAGTATTAGATATACCTCAAGGGAATCCTTTTTTTGTGCAGAAAAACATTTTCATTGTATGCTGAAATTTAAATTTTTCTAATAGCAGTGTTCGAACTTTTGTACAAATGAAAAAATACTACGCCAAATTTAAACTACGAGTTTCAACCAGTAAATCTTTAATTATTTATTCGAATACGATATAAAACATTAAAATTATTATCAACTTCATTAGTGAGAAATCATTTTCTACTCCTCTGCTTTCGGCTGAAAAAAAAAAATATTTTGTCTACGTTCGAAAAATTACACTAAAAAAACGGATTCAGTTCAACTGGATTTGGTTTTGAATTTTAAGTGTTCGATTAAAAGAAAAACAAGTGCGGGCTTTTAAGCCGTACAGGTTAAAGAAGCCTGCTATGGGAAATTGTTGAATATTCAAAAATAAAAACACTTATTTTTTCAACCGAATTTATTACTTCTCTAGAATGTTTGTTTCAATCGCTACGTGAGATCTTCCTCATTCTTTAATCAAATTCCATGTTTTACGAATAATTTTAAATCGTATCATGCTGGCTAATGACAAAACATAGACGCATGATCTTATTATATTTTTTTCGGCGAAAAACTTTTTTACTGTGTTTTATTACGCATTCCTTCAATGAATAGCATTCGAAAAGGAAGGCACAGTTGCTGGGTTTGTTGGAGCGTCGTACTGTTAATCAGAATGGAGCCAGTTCGAATCCGTGCCACTAAATATCTCTTTAATGTTTCTTTTTTTTTCGTCAGATGCTCACATGAGCAGGACTGTATTTGCCACAACCTGTTTTTTCACATGCAAAATTACTGATTTTTCACGTGTCACTTAGCCACACTTTTAATGATATTTATATTTGCATTGAAAATACGTACAACCAAAAGGGGAGCGATGATCAAATTATCACAACGTTCTATTTAACGAGGTTTTGTTACTGATGTCTTTAAAGTACATGCTTTCTCTTGTGCGCTTACTTTTCCCGTTTACTTTTCTCGGTTTTTCTTCATAATATTCTTTCTTTGAAATTTTTAAAGAGCGAAATGCCTTATGAAACGATTCGAAGTACAGTTCGGAGTTCCGCATTGACTAGTTAAAGTAAATTTTAAAAATATTAAACTTAGTCAAATTATTTAAAAAAATGGTCAGATCCTATGTTTTTAAGCATGCTCTTTCAGAAAAAAAAATACTTTTAAAATTTCGGAAACGACCCCATTGCCGAATGTAAGCGTTTTTCAGAATAATAAACGAAGAAGATACTACCCGAAGGAAAAACAAATGAAAGAAACAAGCAAACTGAAAAAAAAAAAAAAAAAAAAAAAAAACCTGTAAAAGGAGAAGAAACACATAGAAACACTATTTTCACATGTGAGGGAAAAAAAATGACAATACTTATTGTTTCCAAAGACGCGATTATCTTCCCTTGAATAATTTAGTTTTAATGAATTTCATTGGTTACGTTGCAATGAATCGCGTGATTCGCTATCTACGAATCGCAAAGGTCTCGGCAGAACGGAAACAATAAACAGCCTCGATTGCTAAACAAATTACTTATTACAAATGCGCTGTTCACATAAAGTATGCTTTGATGAAGTATTTACCTGTAAAGAATGCCCACACTGCAGCATTGTAATTCCCATCTTCTGTAAAAATACTCGTAAAAGCTGCTCCAACAATTATAGGCACGCACGTGATCAACAGAAGAATGTACAAAACCGTCTTTGCATTTCTCGTGTATGTAATAACGCACGAAGACACTGAGAGGGTGGAGAGGAAACTGCCCTGTCCCTGGGTGGACCTAGCCTCGACCCCGGCAAAATGCTGCAGTTCGTGGTGTTCGATTTCCACTGCCTCCTCTGCCGCCTCCATTATTTTTACAGGTGAAAAATGAATTTATTTGGCCTTCGATGACACAACACCGCTTACTAAGGGAGGGTGGACTTTTACAGATATCGTTCGTATCTAAAGACAATGCAGACAATTTTTATCAGATGCCGATAAATGAAGCATTGTTAGTATGTTGAATGTATTAATTCACTTTTAAATTCTTTAATATCTATTTATTTTGATTATTCTGTGTTCTAGAAATACTTCTTTTGAATTATTATTTAGGGGAATAGTGAGTACAAGGAGACAATGTCGTGACCCTAAAGTGATTGTCACACTCCATTATTAACCCCCACCTTTTCCTCTCCTTGTCACAAACAGTCCCAATTTCATGAACCCCCTGTAGACGTGACATCATTTGTGGAAGACTCCTAAAATAAGACCCCTATATATACGAGCCGGCGCATCAGCTTAAGATCAGCCTTTTTGGATCGGAGCGCGTATTTGAGTGGTTGTCATTTCTGGAGAGTAATCGCGTTTGGTGATTGTTCACTGATTATTAGCGGCACATAAATTGTTTATTAAATAAAGTATTATTTTCGGCAAATTTGGCGAAACCCGAAACTTTGCTACACCATAAATAACATCGTAACCATAAAAAACATTTAGCTTTATTTAAATTTCGAATTTCGCTTTATTTAAATTATGAAATACTCATGTTCAATGCAAGTGGAATATGTGATATTCATAATGTGATAATATAAAAAAAAATCATACATTTCTCTGTGAATGAATTGAATTTTTTCTGGCATTTGTATTAAAAGTTCGCCGATTTGTAACATCTCTTGTAACCCTAGCAGCGTAACAATGAAAAATCCGATCCAAAATGGCTAAACTTAAGCTGATAAGTCGGCCTATCTTTATAATGGCTCTACCTAGAACAGTTATTTATTTCAACGTGTCTTATGTCAACATCTAACGAAAAGTTGCGAATGTATATCTTGACACATTTGTCAACATGAGTCATTAGTGAAATAAAAAAGTTTTAATGTTCCATGCTTTTAAAATGACCAAAAAGAAAAAAAAAATAATTAAAAAAGTATTTAAAAAAATTTCTCTAAGCTTCATGTACATTTAAAGTCCCATACAGTTTCAGAATTTTTTACAGATTGCCTATAAAATTTGTGATTGTGAGATTTTAATGACTATCAAAATACTTGTGAGCTTTAATAGGAAAAATATGGGACGGAGGCAACGAACAATTCATGCATTTATAATATAACTAACAATTTTATCGCACTGCAAATAGTATAAATTGGGGTGTAAATGTTTTTCTTGATTGCTTTTCTTTACACTCGTGTTTTTTAGTAGTTACGTAGTATATGCGCCAATGCGCCCCATATTTTTTCTTTTAAAGCTCACAAGTATTTTGCTTTAAAAACTCACAATCAAAATTTCCAGACAATCTGTAAGGAATTCTGAAACTGTATGAGACTTTAAATCTACATGTAGCTAAGAGAAAGTCTTTTAAACTTTTTAATTTACTTTAAAAACATGGTTCATTAAAACTTTTTTATTTCATTAATTATTTACTGATTTTTAGTATGGTGGGTCTGAAATGAAAGATTCGATTTTAAATGCTTCGATCAGACAGAGTTCAGTAAATTTTTTGCAGTCGATAAAATAAATTTAAACAATAAACTGCACCATAAATAACATTGTAACCATAAAAAACATTTAGCTTTATTTAAATTATGAAATACTCTTGTATAAGTTCAATGCAAGTAAAATATGTGACATTCAAAATGTGATAATATAAAAAAATACCATACATTTCTCTGTGAATGAATTGAATTTTTTCTGGCATTAATATATCTTAATCTATTAATACCACTAGAGTCTAAAGTCTAAGATTCAAATCTCTCAATTAACAACGACAAATAATATTGCTGGAAAAGCCATAAAAAGGCAATACAAAACGGGTGTAAGATGAAAATTGCTGTTGTGAACGTCCAATTGCCAACTCACCTTTAACTATTCCCCTTTTTTTTTGTTCAATACACGTTACCTGAATTAGTTCAAGTCTTGAACGCTCGGTAGTCCCAGCAAATATATTTTATTATCAAGTGCTAAAATCTTAGAACTTATGCAAAAATTTTGAAAATAATTTATGGAGCTAAACAAGAACTTAATAAAAACGATACTATTTTACAAAAGTCAGAGAAAATCTATAATATCAGAGAAATATATGCACAGAGAATATTGTATTTTTTGCATAACAACAATAACTGGTTTGAAATTAATGAAAAACAATATAATACTCGAATTTCAGGTAAACAATATAAAGTTATAAAACCAAATAAAACGATTATTAAAAAACAATTCTTTTACTTGGCACCGCGGCTGTTTAATGAACTAACGGAAGATGTTAGGAATGAGAAGAACTTTAAAAAATATAAACAAGGGGTCAATGAATATATACAAAATAATGACATTCTATCAACAATTAACTTTTAGCTGATAAAATATACTGACTTGCCAACCGGGGGGGATTTTGTATTGTAATTTTTATACTATTGAATGTTTCAATGCGAGTTATTGTGTTTTTTTTCTGGAGTCAAACAGTCCAATAATTGTTCTGTGTAAAATTTTTACTACTTGTGTAAAATTAATTTGTAAATATTTCTGTTAATACATATTTGTGTTTGTACTCCATACTAAATCAATTAAAAAACACTGCGGACAGTGCCTTTGGCGCTCTTTAGTGTTGAATTTAATACTAACTCGTGTTGAACTATAGTTAAGATTTTCTTAATGGTTTGTTATGAAGTTTGTAATTTATGTTTTATAATTTGTAAGTTTTTTAACTTTACTTTTTTTAATTTTGCTTACTGTTATGTATGTGTATTTTGTTTGTTAATAAACTTTATCTTTATCTATCTTTATCTTATCTATTTGCATTAAAAGTTCGCCGATTTGTAACATGTCTTGCGTACACAAGTTGTTACGATTATGTTTATTCCTTTTAAAAAGATTGAATATAATTATGATTTTTTCGTCTCTATATTAATGGATTTATGGGAAATGTTAATTAAAATTGGAATAACCTTATAATTAATGGTTAATTAATTAATTTGAATATAGAATATGGCATTGTCATCGGGTCTGGGGTCGTATACAAACTTTCAAAAGAATCCAATCACAGGAAGTGGTAGAAAACTAACAAGAACCAAACCAAGTAAAAAAAAAAAAAAACATGGTAATAAAAATCGATCTTTATAACAGATAAAGTTATCTACTGTTATTGCACGGCATTAATACCACTAGAGTCTAAAGTCTAAGATTCAAATCTCTCAATTAACAACGACAAATAATATTGCTGGAAAAGCCATAAAAAGGCAATACAAAACGGGTGTAAGATGAAAATTGCTGTTGTGAACTTCCAATTGCCAACTCACCTTTAACTATTCCCCCTTTTTTTTTGTTCAATACACGTTACCTGAATTAGTTCAAGTCTTGAACGCTATGTAGTCCCTGCAAATATATTTTATTATCAAGTGCTAAAATCTTTAATCTGAAGAATTGTCTCAGCAATAAGACAAAGATCCTGATTCTCTTTTAAATCATTAAATCCGATTTGGGCAGTTTCTCTTGTAGTAGGAAATGTATACCCATATAACAAATTTTCAGACAGATTTGTCATACCTTAAATTACTATAATTCAGGGTGCTTTTAAACCGGATAGAAAACGGTTATGTGTTTCGCCCCTGGCACCAATGCTGAAATCTTCAACATGGCCCTTCCGGGCTTCTTTCTCGATGTAGGTAAATTTTCGTGCTCTGTTGAATCATAATCTTACCCATTGGTTCATGAACAGCACGTGCCTCTAGTTCCATTTTCCGAAAGACACCGTGGGGAAAATGTTTACCGTGGATCTGGCGAACAAGAAACAAAAAGCAAGATTCGGTGTTACAACTGCGTCACCTCTGGAGGTCAGGTAAGCAAAAATGGAGCGATTTCGAACGCTCGATTAGCTATCTAAATGACAACCTTTGGGGATGTCAGGTTGCGAGTATTTATTTGTGGCGACCCTTTTCATGTGGGTTTTTATATCTTTCGATAAGGGTTCGAATCTCAATAATACAGAGGGGAAAATGGTTATAATGAATATGCACTTTCAGGCACGTTTCTGATGGAAGGACGTATTACGTCTTCTTTGGCTTCAGAAAGTATTCGTGCAAGGTTAATTTCGTAGAGAAGGCTGAATTGAGAGCAAATTGGAGAAATTAAGCGTTTATAAGTCGTCTTAAGTTGCTCAGGGAAGTTTAGTTAATATGCAGCTTTATCGTCGGTTGAAGAGACATTTTTGTTGTTGGAGGGTAAGGGTAGATTGCAATGAAATATATTCGATTACGATTATGATTTCAAATGAAAAAGATGGATTACGATTGCGAGTATCCTTATGTGCCACAAAATTGTTTATGATGCAATGGGGTTGTTTCCTTCAGCCAAAAGTATTACTTTTAGTCACTGAAGTTGATAGAATGAGCAAAAAAATTAAATAAATAAATAAATAAATAAATAATTAAAAAAAAACATGGACCCAGAAAATACTTTTATTTTCCCAACAGTTATCTTTTATTATTTTTTTAAAAGTCCGATCTTTCAAACAAGGCGTGGTCTATGTAACGTAACAAATGATGTTCTTTGGCCCATTCCACTGGCGCGTTGAATGTTTATGCTTACTATCTACAGCATTTCCAGATTATGATAATTCAGAAGCAAATTAAATACTGCTCTCTACACTTGCTATTAACCATATTGTTGCCACTACATATGAATAAAGAAGTGAATTAAAAAATGCGATCTGCGCTAATGGCAACAGTGAATGGCAGTTCATCATTTGTGATGTCATGCACAAAAGCGTAAAAAATGAAATTGGGTCTGCGAACCGATTTAAATATTTTTTTAAAGTAGTAAAACTTGTCAAATTATTTAAAAAATGGTTAAATCCTATGTTTTTAAGCATGCTCTTTCAGAAAAAAAAAAATACTTTTAAAATTTCGGAAACAAGCCCATTGCGAAAAGATATATATTTTTAAATACTGTAAAAGCACCTTTTTTTCGCGAAGCTTTTATTTTCGCGCATGGGCGTCACGGCCGGGGGGGTCCAAGGGGTCCGGACCCCCCCAATATTTGAGGACCGGACCCCCTCAATATTTGAAAATCGGACCCCCTCGATAATTGTCAAGATGAAATTCATTATTTTGGGGAAATTATTTTTGCTTTGAAGACTTTAAACACTTGCATAATACATAATTTACCATGTTTAATTCACATCAAATAAAACGAAATGAACATCGAAAAAAAATGAACTAAAAAAAACAAAATAGGTGAGGTGTATAGTGAACGGAAAGTCGGAAAGTGAACTCCAATGACAAACCATGGCTCTGCTCTCCGCGGAGGATGCTATAGAAAGGGGACACCTTCTCCCTAGTGCTAATAAGTCAACAGAAGTCAGACGGGGATCTAAATTTCTGCCCTTTCTTATCTCGTTTCTCGGCGCTTCCAGGTTTCTGCTCCGAGTTTTGCAGTGTTTGTTTCTCCGATTCGATTCAATTTATAGCGACCCCGATGTTACCCAAACAAAATGAGGCACCAGACCTCTTTGGCGGCTTTTTGCAGCTGGCAACAACACCCTGGCCAAAGGATGCACAAAAAGTTAGAATACCACTTAGCTGGTCAAAGGTTAAGTTTGGGGTAGAAAGGGAAAGGACGTGTCATGTGTTTGACATTATTCAACACGTGGCTTCAAAGTGCCTTACCGAAGCGCGGTTTCTCAAATGGGTTTGCGGCATTTCAAATTTGACCAAAAAAGCGTTACGTTATAGAAAACAAAGAGGAGGAGTCTAAAAATTAACGTGCAATTTCAAAAGCAAATCGTAAGCCAGCATAGCGATGGATACTGTGATGTCACTTCCAATAGACCAACGAAAAAAGGAGCGCAAGATGACCAGAAAAAAAAAGACAGAAATAAAAGGAGCTTCCCTATTGGGGAAACGTTCCGACAAAAATAAAGATAATTTCATGTGGTCTTTTGGTCTCCTTGAGAGTAGGTGACCTGAAGAACGCTCCTATTTTGGTAAAAATATTTTTTTTTACATATTCGATTACGGCTATGGAGAGATGGCTTGAAACGGTAAAATGTAGCAAACCTTCTACATCAAATGAACCTGAGCAATTTTTAACTACTGAATCATCATCAACATCCACGGAACCGTCTTCAAAAAGTCAAAAGAACGTGATAGGTAAGTACCATTCTGTTTAGTGTAATACATGCAGGGGCTCGCCGATTTTATACTATTCAGATGGGGTTACTTCTCGATTTTCCGAATGAAATTCCTAATTACCCACATCACTACATCTAATGAAAATATCTTTTTGATGCATTATTTCACAAAAAACTACTCGAAATTTGAAGACTCGTCAGACAAAATTTTCTGGGAAAGGAAAGTTTATGAAAGTTCACAGTGACCTCCTATCGAGTAGCCCCTGAATGCCTGCTAATCAGGTATGCTTTACAGTCAATATTTTGACATTATGAGACCTATCGAAGCTAATGTGTTCAACTTTCTCTCTCTCTTTTTGAAATGTTTCATCTTTTATAAATTTTAATGAAATAAATAATACTCCTTTCAGTTATTATAGCTTAACAGAAAATTATCCATTAATAATCCTGCTTTATTGAACAAATTTTATTGAAGTAACCATTTTAAAACTTATTGTCACGTGTCAGAAAAAAGTAGTTAATTTCTCTATCTCTTTCCTATCGTCCGCTGATCAGAATTCAATTATACACCAAATTCTGTTTGTTCTCATTGTAGGCCAGTACTTTTCAATCTGTGGGGAGTGCCTCTCAAGGCAGGTCTGTCACTTAAAGAGGATCAGGAGGGGCAGTTTCCCTGCTGACTTTGAGAAATAAGAAATTAATGTATTTACATTGGCATGGTTTTTGCTGTTTTTTGGTTTCATATGCATTGAGTGTATGGAGGATTCAACAAAAAAGCAAAATTTTGGTGCATTTGTTACAAAAACCTGAAAAAATTAAGAAAATACTTTAAAAGGTTGCATTATTAAAATATGATATCATGAGAGCTTAATTATTTGTGTCTTTTATTTTTGTAGTTGTGTTTTTCGTAGGTTCGTGAATGTCATAACGGTGAATTATATACTTTAATTTTTTGATTAAAAAACATCAAATTAAACTCCTTCGAATCCAACTTGTGGCAAGAACTTAGAGCTGCTGGGTTTATCACTATGTAATCTAAAAATTTAATTATACCGTTGTTGCGGTTTATATGAGTCACATTTTGTTCTAAACTTCTTTGATTCCATAAGACGGCTGATTCAATAAAACTGGATTTCGTTTTTGATGATTTCATTCATTAAGAACGGTTAATTCGATTGTCCACTATTTCAAAATGTTGAAAATTTGGTGCAACTACTCTTGGTGTGCCGCCCTTCGTCGTGTAAAGCTGAAAGAAGCTTCAGTGCGCTGAGAAAGCTGAAATTGTATCTTCGGTCGACTATGACACAAAAGCGGTTGAATCATGTTACTTTCACAAAAACATCTTGGACGAAATTGATCACAAAAAAATAGCACGGATATTCGTATCCCATGTGCAGTCTAGAAAAAATTTAATTTTTGGTATTTAATTTTTTTAAACTTATTGTGTAATACCTAAATCAAGATGTTCCCGTTTAAAAGTATTGTATTAAATGTAAACCCATTTCTATTTGATGATGTCAAGTATTTGTCTTATATATATATATATATATATATATATATATATATATATATATGAATGTTTGTCTGTATGTCATCCATGAACTCAAAAACTACCCGGCAGATTTGGCTGAAACTTTCACCGTTTGTTATTTTTGGTACTGGGAATGTTTATAGACCAGTTCGAAAAAAATCCGATCGATAGTTCCTTTTTTATTCCAATTTAAGTTACAATCCATTGGATAAATACGAATAAAATGATCGGCTGCAGAAATTAATTCGCGTGAAAGATCTCATTGATAAGAAGTTAGCTGTTGCCATTTTTCTTGAGTTTGAACAAATAAATTCTTTCTTTATTGTTTTATGGCTTTCCATGCAACGGGGGGATTTAAAACTTTTTCTATTTGATATTTTTAGCGATTGATTGATCTTGCAAACTGCGTGAGTACAAAATTTGAGTATAGTCACGGCTTCACTTGATACCTGGACCGATTATTATGAAAATTGCTATATATATGTATTTTTCCACGGAGAAGGTGCATAATATGCTCATTGAAGCCACTCGCCACCAGGTGGCACTGCAGAGTAGCAACTTCTGCCCCGTTCAACCGATTGTCATGAAAATCAGTATAATGATGTATTTTTTTGTTGGCGTAGCAACGCGCGTCGGGTACAGCTAGTATATATATATATATACACACACGAATTTTTCTTAATGCAACTTGAAAATGACAGAGTTAGAATGGTCCCCCCCCAATAAATTTCAGCTGACGACGCCAATGTTTTCGCGAACTTGTCGTGATCGCGAAAATTTATATAAATCTCGCAAAATATTTCTACTTAATATTAAAATATACGTAATCAACGTTTTGGTTCTATTCGAAGAAAATCTGCAAAATTTTCAGTCCACAAAATAACCGACATTTTCATTTTAACATAAAATTGCGATCCGGGAATATAAGTGTTTTTGCAGCAGATACTGGCGAGATCTACGGTGCGAATTTTTGCAAAACTTTAACATGCATTAATTTTGAAAATTTCTCCGCGTAACGACAAAAAGATTTAATTGGAAAATTCGTGGAATAAAATGCAATTCAGTTTGATATCTAATGACACAGCTAAATGCGTTGAATTCGTAATGAATTATAATAAAACTCGTTGTCTTACCGTTCAACTTCTGAAATGATTTTTTTAAAGAAACAAATTGAAAAATTAAATGCTAAATTGTCAGACATTATTTTTTCATCGACTTAACACATAAATAAATCCAACATTGTCAGACAAAAATCTGCTGTGAAAATAGCCTACGCGTATTCGGAGTTTTTCAGGGCATTAAACAAGAAAAATACTTTCTCCGAACTCATATTCCAATCAACGTTGAAAATCGTACATATTTTAATTAGAAATTAGTAGGGCTCGACCGATGGCATTTTTTGGCCGATGCCGGTTGTTGGCCGATTGTTCAAAGATGGCCGATTTCCGATGCCGATGGCAAAAAAAAAAAAAAAAAAAAAAAAAAAAAAAAAAAATCAAACGGAAATAAATTGCTAAGACTGTCAGGGATTTAAAGGATTATTTATTCATTTCACTTTTCTTCCTTTCTACGAATAGAGTAATCACCAAAAAAAAAAAAAAAAAATCAGATTTCGACCCAAATTTCTATTTTACGATCACCCAATTTAAAGTTTACAAGCTTTTTCGGCACATCTGTACATGCATATGTACCTAAGAACATATAGATGACCAAAATATCCATTTTGAACACCTCCTCAGTTAATTATCACAAGTTCTCGTGTGATGTCTTCATGCGTGTAAACTTGCGTCGCTCAAAAACATTATGAAATAGTAAATTGAAAACTCACTCATGCGTACATGGTATGATCTGAAAGTTCGAGAACAAGCTGTATGAAACCTTATCCTCAATAGTTCACATTACCGAAGCACATCTATCTGCAAAATAGTCACCTTGAGTGATTATGTACATCTGCCAACGTTCGTATAGCTTTTGGAAGCACTCCTGGAAGGCCTCTTGCGCTGCTGCTTTAACTTCATCGTGGGGAAGAAGACGACTTTCATGTTGAGGATGCACGCTTCGATTGGTCAAAACTCTGATACGACAAACAAATAACATTACGTTTCGTTGGACTTAGCTCCGTGTGACTTTTACCTATTCCCAGCAAAACACCTTTTCAGGAACGCCGCTTTCTTTCGTCAGATGAAGACAAGGACGGATCCAGAAAGCATTCAAGGATAGGGCAATCGATTTCATTTTTTTACCCTTTTACTAATTTCCAAACCTTCACCTCCTAACATCATGGAAGATCGTCTCAAATTAAGTTGTTGTTGTTTTTTGGAACTTCTATTTCTACAAAATTGCGGAGGAATGAATCCCTTGATCTTACCTTAATGGTATCTGTGTTGTATAATTGCTTACTTTTAGACTTTAATTTTAAAAAACTTTCCAGAGGAGAGTCACCCGAACCCCATTTAATGACCACTAAGATTGTCTAAAATTTGAGTTTTTGGAATTTCGAGAAACTTCCTGTACAAGATTCCGATCCCTTACGAGATGTGTCCCAATTGCGTTTTTAAGACTACAATTCGGAAAAAATTTCGAGGGAGAGCCCTCTCTTTTGTAATGTAAATGCAGAGCGTATAAAATTATATGTTTTTGGAATTTCAGAACCTAAAATGTTCCGAAGGTGAGTTCCAGCATCTTGGCTCAAGGAGGGGACGATCGCCGCCATCGAGACCTCCCTTGTATGCGTCCTTAAATGAAGAAAAAACTGCATCGCAGGAGGTTGCGAAATATGGCTTCCAGGAGTGTTTCCTAAAGTTATATTAACATTGTCAGAACTACATAGTCACTCAAGAGGTGACCCTTTGAAGGTAGATGTGCTTCGGTAATGTGAACTATTCCGGGTAAGGTTTTATACAGCTTAACCGAACTTTTGGATCGTTCTATACGTGCAATCTGTATAGGGTGTAGTTATGCTTCTCCTTTTTTGACTGCTGTATGATGGAAGAGAAAGAACAACAGTCAAAAAGAAAAGAAAAAAAAAAGAAAGAAAGGGAAAAAAAGGGAAGCAAAATAA
This sequence comes from Uloborus diversus, assembly GCF_026930045.1. NCBI lineage: Eukaryota > Metazoa > Arthropoda > Arachnida > Araneae > Uloboridae > Uloborus > Uloborus diversus. The sequence continues at coordinate 114,031,976 of NC_072732.1, read as the reverse complement.
AGACACTGTTTAATAACGAATTGATTAATTTTTTAAAATTGAACATATAATTAAGATTTCAGTAATAATGTATGGATTTAGGTACACTATACATAGTTGAAAAATATAAAATAATGTTGTTTAATCATTCAGAAAAAAAATAAAGAATTTAAAAAAAAAAAACAATGAAACCGTCAAAAATTACACAATGAAAGTGGAAAGATTGCACGTAGAAATTTTTTATTCATCAAATTAAACAAAAAGGGTAACAGATAAATTACAATATTAAATCACAATAGGAATATTTTTATACTTAATTAAAATTTATGAGTAGAAATGTTTGCATTTTTCATAAAAGCTATAACAGTGACATAGCTTTTTTGCTAAAAAAAGAAATAGCCATGAAAAGAGCGAGGTTCTTAAAAACGCAGCTACAATAAACAAACTCGATATTTATAGCAGGTTAATAATAACTTAATTCATATACTACTTGATCTGATGTTTGCACACATAATATTAAACAATTTGATTGTTTAATTTTTTTTTTTTTTGAAGCACTATAAACAAGTTCAAATTAACTTTTTCAATTCAGAAATAATTTTATGAAATTTAAAAAACTGTATAATAGAAAATCCTTGAACTTTTCAATAACATATTATTAAAAACATGATGAAAAATACGATGAAAACAAAAGTAACATTTATTCACTGATATTATTAAAATATAGAAAAATAGTTACTTACAATAGAAAAAAATTCGATCGCTATAAATGATGCAGAAAAGATGGCGCATTACGAAATATAGGTGAAACAAGTACGAGAAATACAACGCAAAATGACATTTCTTGAGCAAAATAAATAATCGCTAAATATTTAAGAAATGATTGACACAACGAGGGAAGGGGGGGGGGGGGGTCACCCTCTGATTTTGAAGTAACTCACAACATTACACTTCGGCCTCTTTTTTTTTTTTTTTTGAACATAACCGCTACCACCAATGCCTCGGAAGAGTTTCTGAATCTACTTCAGCTCATCCGCAGAAAAAATTCAAAAATATCTTTGATTTCCGAATTACGTCAGCATCCAAAACGTCTTTAATCAATTTCTTCTATTAAGCTCTAAATTCTTCCTAAACAATAGATAAAGCTTGAGAAAAAAAATCTAATTTTATAAATGGTGTTAGTTTTAAACAACTCGGAATTACAACTAGAGTTTAACAAAAAAAAAAAAAAACCGGGGTTTCGCTATCTCATATTTGTTTCCAAGTTGATCTCCAATTCGGCAACATATCACCAAATGATCGTCAATCTAAGACGCTATATTAGTTTTGCATTGAAATAAGTAATTAATAGCCACAAAAAGAGTAAATAGGCCTTTTAGTACACCCGATTGAAAACAAAAAGGGAAGTGCACAACTGGAACGTACGCAGACCCCGCATACGAAATATTAATCTTCTACAGTTTACCATTTATGAGTTAAAACAACGCAATAATTAACTTGTTTGTACCCGAATGCAGTTCTAAAAATTCTTTCAGGGGTGACTAAAATAGAAATTCATAATGAAATTTAAGTAAAAAATTTTATATGAAAACAATAATTCCCTTTACTTTGTATTAAAAAGTAAAACAGAAAAGGGTCTTTTTTTCGAAAACATCGGCCAATTACATCGATTTTTCGATGTTTTTTTAAGGCCGATGGGCCGAGATGTTTTCTGCAAGTTAGCATCGGCCGCCGATGTCGATGCCGATGGCTAAATTGTTGAACCATCGGCGACGATGCATCGGTCGAGTCCTAGAAATTAGTACCTTGTGAAATTATTTTAATGTTTTTGATGGATTTAAATTTCTATGCGCATGTCCGCAATCCGATAAAGCTGAATTTGTTTACTAATTTAAACAACTTCTGCTAGCTAATCATACATTACTTTAACTGTTTCTCCATCTATTTTGCGCATGATAAGTATCAATGGTTTGTACGAGGCTCATTCAATAACTAAAGAAAAAAACTGACCTGGAGAAAAAGATCCTTTATTTCTAAAAAATAAGACTTTTCCTAATTTTCAGCATAATCCCCATCAACATTCCAAGAGCCAACGCCAGTCACATAATCGCTACTTCAGAACTTCAGAGGAGAAAGGAGAAACTTTTTGTCTGCCGCATGCAAAAGATGGGACAGGCGCTCTTTATAATAAATAATTATATATATACTAGAAGACCCGACAGACGTTGTTCTGTTCAAACTTTGTAAATTGAAAAGTTGAAAAATTTCAATAAACTATCAAGTGTTTGAACCTTTTGTTGACAAAAAAAAAAAAAAAAAAGTGAAAAAAAAAAGTTTTAAGCTGCTTGATGATAGAATGCGTATATTTATTACAACTTGATTTATCTAATGCCGATTGAGCAGATGTTTTATTAACTTTTTTTTTTCGTGTACTTGAAAGATCTTTATAAAATTTATGATTTGTTCCTTCAGCCATACTCAAAGGATAAAAAATCGTCGTCAGATATTAAGTGTAAAAAAACTAACTACCCATCTAAAACAAACGGCAAATCCCGCTGCAACGTCCCTCATATGAAAAAATATAAAAACAATCGAAAGGATATCATTTGAAAAAATGATAAAGGTAAAAGCAGTTCCATGAAATAGCGAAAACCACTCCCTCCCTCCTCTTGATATAAAATAAACATTCTTAAACTTACTCGTCTAAACTATTTGAAAACCAAAAACAATTCTTTGAAATTTAAAATATTTCGCGAAATAAACAAAAAATACAATAAATTACATTAACAGTAGCTTTAGAATGCAAACAAATAATCCCGCAACTCTATTGATTATGGCCAAAGTCGCCAAACCACCACGTTACTGTAATCCAGTCGACCAGTGAGCGAAGCGAACTCCGATCGATTAGCAGTCCGATCTTTTGAACGAAAACTTTTAAATCCCGCTCTCTCACTGAGCATCCTCACTTGTTATCTTTCTCTGCATACTTGAATGATCTTCATATATTGCCATATTTGTTCTTTCCGCCAAAGATAAAAATATCCCACTGCACTGATCTTTTGCGTACAGAACTAACTTGTTGTAATTTAAATGGACGAAAATAAAATTTGTTTTGTGTTTGAAGTCCACCGTCTTTTCCTAAAAAGTAATGAGCTCATTACTTTTTGCATTGAAAAAGGCGTTCCCTGTAACGCCGAAACACGTGTCTGCTGTAATTGGCAAATTTGTGCTTTTTTTTAACGTTGTTTTTCTTACTTTATACTGTACAGCACAAAGGTATTTATTTATCTTAATGTACTGATTAGTTTGATAATCCTTAAAATATTCTTGCCATTGGTGCCAAAACTCGGATGGATTTGTGAGCCGAGAAACAAATGTTGCTAGGTACGGTAATTTTGGTGAGTGAAAGAAACCCGATTTCGTCCAGAACTTAACTTTAAAATAGTATATCACGCGACCTAAAATCGTTACTTTCAAGAAATTAAGGCTTCACTCTCTGTCGCTACATTTAATCTATTCTTAATTGACATATCACAGTAGGAAATTTCATTAAAAAAAGCAGAGCTGGCTTTCTTATTGTCCTTTGGCAACGGGTTAAATATTTATTTCAGTTCTCGTTCAACAATAGGTTAAAATAAATATTCATCATTTGGGAGACATAACCATACAATGTTTAAATTAATTAATTAATAAACAAAAAGTTTCCGATTCGATCCATAGCGCTTCGAAACCATGCTTGCCACAACTTAATTACACACAAAAAATTTGGTCAAAATCGGTCCAGCCGCTTAAAAACCTTATGGTGACAAACGTCCGCACAGAAGATTTTTATATATTAAGATATATATCGCTCGCGTTTGAAAGAATGCCACAATACGAAATTTTTAATTTTCTTTTTTTTTTCGTTTAAAGGCCTTCAAAGGACGTTATCTTTGTTGGAAAATATTGACAGATTTTTTGTTCAAATATTAACCACTGGAGAGCACAGCAAACTTACTTTTCTTTATGGAAATGGCCTGAAGAGTTAAACTTCAAGCGCTTCTCATGTAAAATTTCATTTCTTCGTATTGTGGCACTCTTCTTTCAAATGAGCGATACATATAATATCTGCGTTCACAAGGCTCGGTAGGGAATAGGAGTCTACATACAATGCATCAATGAACATAAAATGGCAAATGTCATGGCTCTGAAATACAGATTTATGCACGTATGTATTAAATATTAGAGCTTTTCACCTGTTAATAATGACTTCAGCAATAAGTTTATCAACAGCATAAATTACGTTCCATATACGAGTAGAACGATAAACAAATTTTTTTTCTATTATTTCGCTCGTTGCCAAATTTCAAAACTAAAAAAAAAATATTTGCTATAATCTCTCTCTCCATATATATATATATATATATATATATATATATATATATATCTCAAAAAAAAAATAAATAAATAAATAAAATAAAGAAAGTAAGAAGAAAAAAATAACTTGAATTCTGAAATTTTGAATTCAAATTATGTTTTTCGCAATCACGAGTTGCGACATGGCCCTACTCATTGGGGGGCTATTGTTTCTAGAAACAGCTCCTGTCCCCCCAAGCCTACCCCTCCTCCTGGGCGGTTACGTGTGTATAGTTGTGGGTGTAGGCGTGTGGGTGTGTAGGCGTGCTTGCGTGCATGTGTAGGCTTGTGTGTGTGCGTAGACCTGTGTGTAAGAGCGTGTGTGTGTATGTGTGTATGAGCACGCGTGTGTGTAGGACATGGAAGCCATCGATCAGGAGAAACGAATTCCATTAGGCAGTGCTCGGAGCCGCGCCTGCAGACGCCGGTGGGCGGTGGTACTGGTGTCCCTGGTCCAAGCTGAAAAAGGAACCACAGCATCAAGGACGGTGAAATGAAAGCAATAAGCAATCGTGATTGCTCAAAAAGAAAGAAAGAAGAAAAAGAATTAACTAAATAGCTTAATGATAAAAAAGAGAAAATATGAGGCAAGGAGAAGCAAAGGGATGTAAGTAGATATTTTCAAGTTTTGCGTAAAACTCGTTTAAAAGTAAGAACCTAGGTAGGCTTTCATTGAAAAGTTTGTCTAAATCAGGCTGTACAGCAGCACCTACCAGGGCTACTAGTACCATCTCTTGCACCAAGACAGAGGAGAGGTTCACCTACCATTTGTAATGGTTATCTCCAAATTTTTAATTTTGCCACTTACATTCCTTTGCTTCTCACTGTCTCATATGTGTTTTTCAATACATCTGCGCTTTACCTCAAGGACCCATTTTCCAATACTTGACCCTGTATGGCTGAGTATCTTACAGATCCCGCATTCGAGTCTTTGCTGTATTGACGTTGTTTTGAAGAACACGAAGATTAAGTTTAGTTTTCGTGAAACGTTTTTAAAACGTCATTGGGTTACATGGCGGAAATTTTTATTATTTTCTTGCACTTAGTATGCAAAAAACAAATACAGCGTATGTTTTTTTAGGGGAGACCTCCAGACAGGCACTATTTTTTAAATGGTAGGTAATTAAAAAGAAAAAATAAGGTTTGCTGAATAAAAAAAATTCTTCTTTCAGAAAGTTATGATTTTATTTTACCTGTCTCACGACAATCTAGTTCGTACGGATCTAAAACTTCGCCTTTTCAGGAGAACTCAGTCGTAAGAACTATAGTATCATTACAATGCGCAATATGCATAGAAATTCTTGAAACCATGAACATTTGTTTAAGCCGCTTAAGCGGTATTCAACCTCATCTTAATAAAAAGGGAAGTAGTGAACTCTTGGCTGTAACTGTAACTTTTGTTTTCTGCGAAAGGAAGCGAGACAAATGGTGCCGCCCACAAAGCGTGGCGAACGCATTTATCGCTGCCGTGTCACCCGGCCCGCGAACTCTGACATTGACTTCTTCTATCAGACCGAAGACCAGGGTTGTAGCTGTCTTCTTCGACTATCAAGTTTGTTTGGCGATTTTCGGTCAGTAAACTGTTTCTTTAAAGAAGTAATGGCTTTAACCTTCTTACTACAATAAGTTTTTTCGGGAGAGAGAGAGAGAGAGAGAGAGAGAAACATTTGAATTTTTACGTCTTGAATTCAAATAATGTTTTCCGATATCACGAACTGCAATAGGACCCTACTCGTTGTGTTTCTTGTTTCTACAAATGGAATGGAGAAGTTTGCACCCGTCATAATTACGACTGGTAGTTTTTTATGTTAGGTATTACGAGAAGTATCCATTAAAAAGAAATAGTAATTAGAATGCAGTATTAAAGATGCCTTGGTTATTATGGTAAACTTGCACCAGTACACTTATCGTATGGATTATATTAACAGCATATACCGTTATGGTATTCTTATTTCTTGTCAATCTTCAATGGTGGGAATTAGATCTAGAGTGAAAAAAGGAGCTCTTTCCAATGGCGTCAAAATGAAAACTGGGGGACAATTACTTCACTTTTTATTGACAGATTTAATGAAGGAAGTACTGCCTAAATTTCAGTTAAGCCTAAAAAAATCGAGCTAAAAAAGCAAATAACTCCCGCCGCAATTAAGTTAGAGCATTGAAACAAATTGCGTAGAACGTGGAAAATTCTACCCTTTCCAACGATATGTAATTTTATCATGTGCAAGTAATTTTTCACTCCCATATTCGAGAATTTATATGAAAATTGGGCCTAAATTGGAATTTAAAAAGAACTACTCGTCGAATTTTTTTCGAACTGATCTGCAAACCTTCCCAAGACTTAGATGAACAAACTGTGAAAATTTTAGCGAAATCGGCCGGGTAGTTCTCGAGTTTTGCGAGTTCAAACACACAGACGCTTTTTGGAGACTTCATTTTGTATTAAGTAGAGATTGAAACCTTTAACAAAACTAACCCATTACAAAAAACTCAGTTTAGATTAACCCAATAAAAACCCAGAAAAGTTGACTTCTAATGAAAACAGGTGATATTTAAGGTCTGTAGGTTCTACAACAGGTGTGGGTTACTTCAACACTATATTTTTAAGCCCTACTTAAATTAATCATCAATATTGAAAGTAAATTTCGAACGTTGATGAGTAGGCACCATTTTGAGGTACTTCTCACTTAGTACAGTAAAATTAGGCCAAAAAATGGCCAAACCCAAACGTCCAAAAAGAAAAAAAAAAGTTTAAACCTATTGCAAATTGCTTCTTACACTACTAGCAAGAAGGGGTAAAAAGTCCCAGCATTTTGCGCGTCGGGTTTGGGGGAAAAGGAGGGGGGGACGAAATAATCATCATTTTTAAAAAAATAATTTCGGTTACTTAAAAAAATTACTCAAAAACCGCAGATACCACACCTTTTAATAGTTTAATAGTAAAGTAATAAACTCGAATAGGAAGAATGCTAATTAACTGGGGTGCACTGACGGGGGGGGGGGGTGTCCCATGGTGCAGATTGCGTCATTGGAATTTGTAAAGCAGTTTTTTCAAGGGATATTTCTTTCTCTTTTGGAAGCTTTTCTTCTGGATGGGTACTATGGGTACTCCGTTTTACTTAGGGGTGCGCCATCGCCTTGGGGAGGGGGGGTACCCTGTAATTTGCATCCTAAGTCAACAATTGCAGTTAAGTGCACAAAAAAATTTCACTGGTTTTAAACTTTTCCGAAGTACAAAATTCCAAACTATGTTAGAGTAATGTTAGAAACTCATCCTAAAATGATCTAAGCGAGCTCAGTAACCAATTTAGCTGTGACGGGAGTTATTTAACTGCTTAAAGCGCTGGCGTGAGCTATAAAACTAAATCCCTGTGCAGCCAAAAAAAAAAAAGTCCAAATTGACAGAAGTTTCCCTCTTTCTTCTAAATTAATTTACTTCAATTTTTCTACAATCTTTTGCACTCACCGTACGGGTTGATAAACCGAAATTGCCAATAGTTAGACGGGCAATGCTGCAAATTCTGCACCCTCTAAGTGGTGAGGGGTTCTCGTTTGCGAACACCAAGCTGCCTCTCTTTTAGGCAGCCGGTTATATGAATAATGCTAAATATGTGCTTGTGCACATATACTCGCAACACTGTTAAACTTTTAACATTATGCGATAAAAGAAATTGATAAAAGTGTTACATCAGGCCACCCAACGATCCAACGCAGTGACAAATTTTTATGGTCCAGAACCTGTAGATAGTGATTCAACGATAGAACAAGTCTTCATGAGAGCAATAAGCAGTACAACAGTAGAATGGTAAATATTTACCTTTGTCACCCAGTTTGGAAATCACAATCCGTTTCTAAAAAACCACCAGAAGTTCCTTCCCTTTCTATGGTATTGACTCAAATTGGTAGTGGTATTTGCTCGCTGATACTGGTCGGTCGCTGATAATTAAGTGAGTTGTGAAGAGGCCTTTAGCGTTGGGGTAGTAACATAAAAGGATATTGAAGGCAAAAAATTTAGTAGCATTTCTTTGTAAAGGAAGTATGCCTATCTTATGTTACGAGAGTAATTACTGTCTGTAAAGATGTGTAAGCCCAAACCATCTTTTACACTGTATGGTATGCACAGAAAGGATGAAATAACAAATTGCTAAAAACTTCTAATACGAGATGTGCGCTGATCCTCCATTAGTATTCGATGAACCTGGTTTCATAAGGAAAGACATCCTGTATCGCTAAAGTGTTATTACTTGAAGCAAAAGATTCATCCACCATGACAAAACAAACAACTGGTGTCATAAACGTTATAGACGGAAGATAGCTTCTCCACCATTTTTTTTTTTTTTTTAATGTTCTGCAAGCTTCAAGGAAATATGCCAGCAAAGCAGTGCATTATGAGGCAGTGAGAAGCAAAGGGATGCAAGTGGACTACTTTAAATTTCAAGTAAAACGCATTTAAAGATAACATCCTAGGTAGGCTTTCATTGAAATTTTTTCTATATCATGCTGTACAGCAGCACTTATCAGGGCTTCTAGTACCATCTCTTTGACCAAGACAGAGGAGAGGTTCACCTACCATGTGTACTGGTTAGCTCCAAATTTTTAATTTTGCCACTTACATCCCTTTGCTTCTCACTGCCTCATATGTTCTTTCCATCATTGAAATAGGGTAATTGACCCTATTACATGGCAATGCGCCCTTACTCTCCTATGTGACCCATCCTTCTGCTCCTATTCCCCACTTTTCAACGAAATACTGATGATAAATTCAAAATTACCCTGTAAATGATGCAAAAAATAAATAAATAAATAAATAAATAAATAAATAAATTTTAAAAAAATGGCATTCCTGAAAGGCCCTTAAAGTCAGCAGTTTCACCGTTAGTCTGGTTAGTAAAGGAAAAGCGAAAAGCATGGGAGTTTTTTTTCTGCTAGCAATTTTCTGTGATTAAAAATCACAGAAAATTGCAAAATTATCGTAGTAAACAGGGGTGCCCTCGAGGAGAGTTGGAGGGAGGGCATGGCGCCGACTGCGCTGTTGAAATTTCTAGATGAAGGATGTAATTTGATAGGGTTTTTGATCTCATTTGGATCTCGTTGGGGAAAGGGGGGTTCTCGGTAGCATTTGAGGGGGTGCACCTTCCTTGGGGGAAATGAGCAGCACTCTTGTATTGAAGACAGTTTGCAACTTTTGTTTTGAGCGTGTGTGGAATTTTTAATTTCCTTTTTTTTCTGTGCTTTTTCCCTATGTCCTGTAGACTTCTGCTTTTTCTCAAAATTGATCCCCCTTCTTTTTTTTTTGTATGCATGATATGATGCATGGATGGATGGTTTAGTTTCGCAATAGCATTTTTCTTCCCGTTAACTGGCTAAAACTGCCGCAGATCTAAAAGTGCAATATCTTGCCAAAATCTTGCAACCCGCCTAAGTAATGCGGAAGCTCCTTACTACCGAAGCGAAGAGAACGACTGTCTCGAAACAATAAACACAGCACGCTTTTTGACCGTTATTACTATTATCAACCGATAGGGGGAGCTCTTTGAGAGTCGGCCTTTGTCATTCCATTCTTGAGAGAAGTAAATAGACGGTAGTATAAAAAAAATACTGACCGTGAAAAATCTTTTCCCGTAGTTCCGGATTGTTATTCCCAAGTCTAGGATTTTAACAGTGTTTTGTTTAGAAGTTGATGAAGTTTTGTGGATGCAATGCGTCTCTTACTTTTTGGATTTAGGACAATTTTATGAAGGTAAGTGTTCTGCAAAGTGCTAATTTAATTAAATTATTTCGCGTTTTTATATATAACCAGTAATTCCTAATATAACTTCCTCTGCAGTTACCGTACCTAGTCTACCCTAAAGTATCTGTGGTATCTTGTCAAAATTATATCATATTTTCGTTATAAATAGAACTGCGGCGCTCGATCAAGTCAATATAATTGTATTGACAAGTCTTGCCCCACTGCCTTATTTATATGCGAGTACTATATAGTATAATATTATCTGATTTCTTCTCGTTCACGAAGGGTTTTGGCAAACAATAGCGGTGATTGTATCCATCAATATTTGCTACACAAACACAAATACACTCTGAGTGGACTAGTCCTTCATTCCCTGTTGTGACTTGTGCAACACGATAAATTTTCCTCGATTTTGAGCAATTACCTCTATTTTTATGAGGTCAATATGGTATTTGTTGCTACTTGTGGTGTTGTTTTCTGCCCCCTATTCTACTACTGGCAGTTAAATTTGGACAGCTTATTGCTAGCTTTTCAGTTGCTTAGGACTTGCCTGGATGCGATCACAGGTTGCAAAATAAATATTGTTTGCTTTAACCTGTAAAATCATCGTTATTTTGTCGAATCAGGGAAACACACCCTCTCTATATAAAATAACTGTAAAGTATCCCTTGAATCTTCGGAAACCATGTATAACACTTTCAATGAAATTCGTCTGAATAATCGAAAAATTTAATACCGTGCCCCCCCCCCCCCCAAAAAAAAAAAATTGAACTTTGACATCTTGAATTCAAATTATGTTTTCCGCAATTACGAGTGTGTGTGTGTAGGGGGTATGTTTGTTTGTGTGTGTGGGGGGAAGGGGATGTGTGTAGGCATGTGTGCGTGTGGGTAGTTGTGTGTATGTGTGTGTGTGGGGGGGGGTATGTGTATGTGTGAATAGTGTGTATGTGTGTAGGTGTATGTGTGTAGGTGTATGTGTGTAGGTGTATGTGTGTGTAGGTGTATGTGTGTGTAGATGTATATGTGTGTAGGTGTATGTGTGTAGGTGTATGTGTGTAGGTGTATGTGTGTAGGTGTATGTGTGTAGGTGTATGTGTGAGGGGTATGTGTATGTGTGTAGATATATATGTGTGTGTAGGTATATGTGTAAGTGTAGGCAAGTAAGTGACGCAACCTGGAGACTGTTTTCGCTAGAGGAGCAGCATCGTGAGACCGGCCGACGGCGGTGCTGCAGAGGGAGGCGGGGGGAAAATAAAATCATAGGAATTCAAAACTGTCAAGTGAGAACAATAAGCAATCGTGATTGCTCAAAAAAGGTGACCTTTGACCTTAGAGTTTTGCAATTAAGCAAAATGCCGCATTAATATTTATAATGTAACTAGCTGTACCCGACGCGCGTTGCAACGCCAACAAAAAAATACATCATTATACTGATTTTCATGACAATCGGTTGAACGGGGCAGAAGTTGCTACTACGCAGTGCCACCTGGTGGCGAGTGGCTTCAATGAGCATATTATGCACCTTCTCTGTGGAAAAATACATATATATAGCAATTTTCATAATAATCGATCCAAGTATCAAGTGAAGCCGTGACTATACTCAAATTTTGTACTCACGCAGTTTGCAAGATCAATCAATCGCTAAAAATATCAAATAGAAAATGTTTTAAATCCCCCCGTTGCATGAAAAGCCATAAAACAATAAAGAAAGAATTTATTTGTTCAAACTCAAGAAAAATGGCAACAGCTAACTTCTTATCAATGAGATCTTTCACGCGAATTAATTTCTGCAGTCGATAATTTTATTCGTATTTTTCCAATGGATTGTGACTTAAATTGGAATAAAAAAAGGAACTATCGATCGGATTTTTTTCGAACTGGTCTATAAACATTCCCAGTACCAAAAATAACAAACGGTGAAAGTTTCAGCCAAATCTGCCGGGTAGTTTTTGAGTTCATGGATGACATACAGACAAACATTCATTTATATATATATAGATATGTCCGCTGGGCTTCGGATCCTCGTTTTACAGTACGTTATGAGAGCCTGTAAAGTTGGGTTTATGGCAGAAATAGTACTTTTGTAACGAAACATAATTTACAGGGAAATTTTTGGTTTCTCTGCTTTATTTACGATTTTTTTTTTATTGCCCACACTTCATAATGTCTTATTGAAGTCACATTTTTGAGGTACATTTTTAGCTGAAAATATTTTTCTGAAACCAAGGACTTCATTTCTGCTTTGATTATCATTGTTATTCGAATAAAATTGTAAGTAGAAAGTCATTCTTTTTCCGTTTTTTAAAAAAATATATCAATAGTGAAAGTACCCGATCTCAAATGTGAATTATTATTATTATTATTATTATTATTTTACAAATGAGGCAGTGAGAAGCAAAGGGATGCAAGTGGACATTTTAAAGTTTTAAATAAAACGACTTTAAAGATAATATCCTAGGTAGGCTTTCATAGATATTTTTTCTTCTAAATCATGCTGTACAGCAGCACCTACGAGGGTTACTAATACTATGTCTTGCACCAAGACAGAGGAGAGGTTCCCCTACCATTTGTACTGGTTAACTCCAAATTTTAAATTTTGCCACTTACATCCTTTTGCTTCTCACTGACTCAAATATGATGTTATAACTTTTACAAGATTTTTTTCCCAACCTCGTTTACTGTTTTTTCCCATAACGAGTCGTTAGATAATGAGCTGCAGGCTGCAGTACAATGGTACTGTCTGACCATCTAAGGCTAATATCCGGTTTATAGGCGGAAATGGAGGTTTCTATTAATTTACAGGGGTGTTAGTTGGTTTGTTTCATATGTGCACTTTTGCCTCTATTATTTACCCTTAGTTTTGTAAAAATGAAAATTTGCTCACAGTAACATTTTTTAAATCTAAAGTTTATTCAATTCATATTCTCATGGCAAAAATTAATTGATTTATTTAGTCACAACAAAGTTTTGAGCTTGCCATTCGGAACTCCAGCGCTCGAATACGCTACCTTCCGGTGATTTACAAAACTGCAAATGAAATTAAAACATTGCCACGTTGCGTTCCACGTGTGTCTGTTGACGTAAACACAGGCAGTTTGTTCTGAGTATTTATTAACGCAATCGATGTGTCTTAGTTTGCTTTCAGCTACAGAAATTAATTCGTCCCTTAGTAGTATTCTCGAGCTTCTCAAAATAATGTTAGTTTTCATTATTTCCTTAATAATTGGTGAAAGCGAAAATTCTGGATTAACAAACTTGGATAACGTTATACAAGGTAAAAATTTTTATTGTTTTGTATGAATTTGTAAGAATATGGTTTTTTTTTTTAATCTTAAATTAATTAAACTTACCATATTTTACAGCAGCATTTAGTTGGAATGGACAGTATGCAAAATATTTTCTTGAATATATTATCGTAGAACAAAATGAATAACCGAGAAAGAATTTACTACTTTATTCCTTTTATTCTCAGCTGAAAGGTTTCGCCAAATTTGTTTAGGGTTATAGTTTTAGTATAGTGCGAGCAAAGTAGCCTCGGCGAGATTTCGCGTTTTTAGTTAAACCATTTTTAATTTTTATCATGAGTGGAATAAAATGGTAGTAAGATTACAGAATTCGATAAGTGAAAAGAAATAATGGTCAATCAACTGAAAAGAAAACTACCACCATATATCCGTGAGAATTTTGTTGATTTGCATAACATGACACAATTAAATCGTAACTCAGAAATTAAAAAAATCGAAACAGAAACTTTTTAAATTAACCGATTCGGGAATTCGAGAGATAACTCAGCTACAAATGGAAAACAATAAGCGCTAGCCAAGCAAGGCAAAAAAGTATCATCTTCTTTCGATAACAATTTGTAATGTCATATTGAATTTTCTAGCATTAATTGTTATTCTTGTCCGGCCACAATTATTATTTAGTTTTATCAAGAATTGATAAATATCGAATTGAACATCGTGGAAATAGCTGCTTAGAACTACGAACTACGTAGTTTGCATTCATCTTTGACGTTTAGTAATGCTTCTTGAATTCTCATTTCTTTCTACGTGGGCCAGAATATCTACAAGACTTTGAAAATTAATTTAAAAAGAATAAAGCCAAAAAAATCATACGTACGAACAAAAATCACAACACTTTTAGCATTTTCTTCGTTACCATGCGCGTTTGTTTGAGTTTTTAAGTCCGCCATTAGACAGTGACTTCAGTGCCCCCTATAGTTCGTTGGAGTTGCGAATTTTGCTTTTACTTTCCTAAACGAAATGAAAGTATTTTATTTTCTTTTTGTTGTTTCCATGGTAACTATTCTTGTTTCCCCTTATTTTAGTTTTGAGAATGCAATAAATGAATAAAGAACTAGTGACATTATAAAACGCGTGCATCAAAATCCCATCGTTGTTTTCCCTTCTCCCCTGCTAGATTCATTCAGATGGAATAGTCTTTACTTGTCAGATTGCCAAATTACATACAATCCATGGTCAAACAGTATTGATAACTAGCGATGAAAATATTGAAAGTTTTATGCTCCCCTTTAAACTTGCCGTTTTCGACATTGAGTACCTTTGCCACCGATATGTTGATTTTTTAATGCTTTTATATATTTTATTTCTTTCAAATAAGGGATGCGTTGCCTTTTTTATGCATGAGACATATAACGATTTTCATGCTTTGACGGCATTGTCTTTTGAAAAATTTGTAGTTAGTATCTACTTCACGAAGTCAGTTCATTCATATTGTTGATAAAGGTTCACTTATTGCATAATGTTTGGAAGGTTATGGAAATGGTGTCCATAAGTTTTATCTAAAACCGTAAACATTTTCGAACTTTGATTTTTCAGATTTCGATGAAAATTATTAAAAAAAGTAATACCTTAGCTTACTTGTTGGTTGTATTGAACATTTTCTAATACGGAAGGACCTCCAATATCGAAAATTCTTTTAATCGGAATTTTGATCAATCAAAGTCGGTTTTCGTGAACTTTATTTATTTAATTTAGTAAATATTTGGAACACTGTTAATGATTTGAATTTTTAAAATTCTAGTAATTTCAAAAACAATTGAATTTAAACAGTTTTTTTTATTTTTTAACATAAATTTAAATTGAAGTAAAAAACATACTGTTAACTGCATCATTAATATCGTAATAAATACATATTAAAGTTTACTATATCATGTCATATTAAATTTGAATTGCATTTTATGACTTGTACAACTCTTATTGAACAAATTTGTTATTTATAATAACAGCAATACAGTTAAAACATGTTTTGTATTTATTTTGTAACCGTCAAGTATGACGGGTGAAAATTGCTTCTACATTTGGACGAAGCCATTGCCTGTTTGATGATATTTTGATAGTTGAAATTTTAATCCTCACTCCAGTCGATTAATCTTAAACGAAAATGGATAGCGTTAATTTTCGACCATTTTTTAAAAATTATTATTCATTCCCCTAAAACGCTTACCAGTAAACAATAAAGTTACCGGATCCGGCTCAGTCTTGTCAAAATAAAGCATTTCACTGCATGTCAAACGTTACCAAAAAATATTATCAAATTATCATGTGGCACGAGTTTTATTGTTGTTGACATCATGAGCGTCACTAGATCATTCACTAATACACATACAGGGCGTATCAGTACAGCGTTTACAGACTTCCAGGGCAGATACAGTACACAAACAATGGGAAATCACATAGCAATGCATGGTCGGAAACGCTTTCCTGGCGAGGTAGTGACGACACAAATCATCAAAAAGACAAGACACGAATAAGAGAAGAAAACATGTTTATTATCCTTAGTACAGCAAAAACTTAAAAAAAACATTAAGGAGCCAACGATCGTCATCAAAGTATGTGTTCGGAATTACGAACACCCCGGCCCGTGATGCGTGCCTCCATCTCCGGCGCATTGAATATCGAACGTTAACGTAAATGCCGGGCGTGTTCCAGACTTCCCGCTGTAACAAAAACCGCGTGTGCGCATGCACCGTCATCTGATGCTTCGGTTTACGTGACAACATCTATCGTGTACACCAGACAAAACCAGTACTTTTGATGTTAAAAATAATAAACATGTTTTCTCCGCTTAATCTTCTCTTTTCTGTCCTGTCTTTCTTGTGCTTTGTGTCGTCACTATCGCGTCAGGAAAGCATGTCCGACTATGCATTGCTATGTAATTTCCCATCGTCTAGGTGTACTCTATCTGCCCTGAAAGCCTGTAAACGCTGCACTGATACACCCTGCTATGTATATTTAAAGATATCCTCTTTCATCCGGAATTTTCGGTGGTTCGGTATCGATTATTTCGGTTAATCGAGGTTCTACTGTATGTTGATACCCCAAAAAGGGATAACTAGACGGATAACTATGTGAATGTTATAAACAATGTTTGGCTCCAAAGCGATACAGAGTTTCGTCATCTCATTTGTAGATGAAAGTAGTTCTAAAGCTACAAAGCCAAATCAATTACGCCATCATAATAGAATTAACCGTGCGCGGACCTAAATTTGAAGTTATCGCAATTAAAATCGAATTCACCTCCAGACAAAAGTAAAATTCTGCACTAGAGACAAGAGCCTTATAAGTCAGTTAATTTATCGCAGGAAGAAACACGATGCCAACCTGATTCTGAAAATTCTTGAACAAAAAAGATTCATTAGAGCGGTCTTCTTGGAGGCATTGTTTCGCGCAGACGATGCGTTTGAACGGGGAAATGTTTTTTAAAGGGAGTTGGGCATCGTGTTGTTCGTAGGTAACAGAAGGCTTGAAAAATGATTGAGAAAAAATGCAGTCTTACGTCAAAACAGACAAAAGATTTTGATGATTGTGTTGATAACTCTTGTATAATTTTCATTTAAGTTTGTTTTTTATCATACTTTTTAGGTGACCCGAAATTATGTTCGAGATACGATTTTTTTTTCCTTACAGGAACTGGAAGCTAGGAAAGATTAATGATGAAAAAGCAGTTGAGAGCGAAAATGAACATTTTCATTTCATAATTTTTTTTTCCCAAATTAAGTCAAATTAAGAAAATTTCCTCTTTTAAAAAAATAAATGGTAATGTCTTATTGATAAATGTTCTTTGTAAATTTTTAGTGAACTAGATATACATCGCAACATAAAGAAAACGATAATCATTCACAACTTTAACAAATGGCTTCATACAAAACGCAGCAGGGCTTAATTTGCATAAGAGCTCATGGGAACTGAGCTCTTGCCCTTTATTTTCTCAATTTAATCAAAATTTAAAAATTTTAGACGAAATACAGGACATATACCCGTAAAAATATGTTGTGTGGACTATAGGACTTCTTTTTTTTTCTTTTTTTTTTGTAGAAATTTAACACCGAACAGCAGTTTTTTGTCATTAAGTTGTTATAAATATTATAAAATAGTATCACGTAGTTTTTTGCGACAAAAGCATTTGTTTCCAATCCATCCACTGATGGCTGATCCGTTGTTTTAGATCGAATTGGCAGTTCTGCTCTTTTGAGTCGATAAATTTTTGGTTAAAAGATTTTATTATTCACCGCGATAAACTGTGTTTTTATGCTGTTGTTAGAATCTCGATTGTCTGACTCCTAGCTAGACAAAAACACTTTTGGATTGAAATCAGGCGGTCCCAAGATCAAATCTTGGGGTTGGAGTTGTTGCTTTGAGAGACAAAAAGAGAAAATGATTGTTCAATTCTCATCGACATATTTTGATGCTTGTTTTCATGGTGCGGGTGTCACTTTCTTCATAAGCACTTTTTGCGGCGCAACGCTTCGACGTAGACTATATGGTGAAATTGTTTCTCTTGAATAGTTCTATCACCTGTTCAAGTGACAGCCTTTTTTTTTTTTTGATTCACTCAGTAAATTCTTTGCTACCAACAACTAGTAATTTTCCATAGAGGTATCACACTTGAGTTAGCAAGTCTCAGACGCTTTGACAAAAAATTATTAAATTATGTATTTCGACGGTTATGTTATTAATTGCGAAACTCATTTTTTTGGTACACTGTATCCATCAAATTTTACATAGATTACTATTTATGGCACCCAAAACTGCAGCTAATTACCATTCATGTTGTTTGCATGAATTCCAGTTGAAGTATAATGAACATCATACAGAATTAGACTGAGAGATTAAAGTTGCGGAACACTAATCGTTACTAATAATAAAACTAAAAGTCTCTCTGTCTGGATGTCTGTGGGATGTCTGGATCTCTGTGACGCGCATAACGCCTAGATAGTTCGACCGATTTTCATGAAATTTGGTACAAAGTTAGCTTGTAGCATGAGGGTTTGCACCTCGAAGCGATTTTTTGAAAATTCGATTTTGTTCTTTTTCTATTTCAATTTTAAGAACATTTCCCGGAGCAAAATTATCATAAGATGGACGAGTAAATTACGAAATTATCATGACGAGGAATGGGAGAGCGAATGAAAATAGCCAATTGGATAGAAATTCGTCATCCATTATACAGGCGAATCAAATGACCTTTGAATTTTCAACTACGGGCAAAGCCATGCGGGTTCCACTAGTTGCAAAATAAACTGCATATAAATACCTGTCTTTCAGGGTTTTTATGCTTCCACACAACAGTCGGTCTCTCCTGACTTCCAGTAGTAACAGATGGCGTGGCAGAGAGGCGAAGAATGTAATGCAGATGGGAATATAGAAGTGAAGAGTTCGGACTCCGACAAACAATGAGAGACATGCAGGTTCGCCGGTATATATCACGATTTGTATTCGATATTTATTTGAAAATATCAAGATATTTTGATATTTTCGACATTTATTTTTTCAACTACGGTATTTTCAATACAAAAAATACATTAATCATAGTAATATTGTTTGTTTATTATTAAAAATGACGAAAAAGTTGTGTACTATATTTTTATGATGTATTAATACACCACTAATACAGCAAAGTAATATAATATTTCTTTTTTATTTAACTTTCATAAAATTATTTGTAATGTAACAATTTTAAATCATATTGAAAGTGCCTAGTTAAATATTAAACGTTGATCATAAAAAAAGAAAATGTCTTATGACTGTGCACCGACTAATGCATATTTTTTATTTCTGAATCATATATAACAGTGTAAAAGTAGCTAACAGAAGAAAAATGAGTAAAATAGCAGATGCTTAATTAACTCCTTAAAAACTGATAAATATTTAAAATGAAATTTTAGATATAAATAATGAAAGAAACCTTAATTTTAAGTCCACATATTGTAAAAATGATGTAGCAAAACGAAGAGTGATTTCAGGATGCATTTACTATTTTGAAGATTTTAGTTAGTGCTGGTTGAAAATATCGGATATATATCAAAATATTGGATATTTTCGATATTTTCGAACTCCGGATATATGTGATGTCTGATGCGTGTTCATTATATGTTCTGTGTTGTAAATATTGTTCCTGTTTTTTAAGTAAATTTAGTGCTTGCTCTTCCAATTAAAATATCTCTTAAATTACAATTATGTTGACCTACAATTAAACATGTAGGCTTCGAATTACACGCGCATAACCTAGGTTCATTTTCTTTCCCCTCCAAGTTTTGATACTCATCAATTTTCTCTCCTACGTTGATCAATTCTACCTTTACTTCCTTCGTGTGTCAAGTTTCATCGCCAGAATATTAGTGACAGTGACCCCTAAAGTATTAAAATTCATTCGACCACACTAACCCAAACAAAAGAAACCTACTTAAAATAGGCCAGTCGTCGCATCACGATTCCATTACTTATTAGAACCTATTGTTGATTTTTTTTTCCTCTGACGAAGATGACAACTGAGAGCTGTCAGCCTCTCAGTAGCTGAACCGTGAAATAATAATCAACCAGCAAGTGGTGAACGGATGTTGGCGAGAGATAATGTTTTTTTCTTGACGCTGATCTTACGTGAAATCCCAGATTTGACTTAAACTCGGCCATTTAATACTGTTTCCGCATGACGTCTTCTATTTTATGATCCATTTTTTTATTGGCTTATTCTCGATCAAAAATAAAAATATATCTGTACTAATAATGTAAAGCTGAAGAGTTTGTTTGTTTGAACACGCTAATCTCAGGAACCACTGGTTCGAAATGAAAAACTATTCTTGTTATTGAATAGTCCATTTTTTGTGGTAGGCTATAAGCTATATAACATCACGCTATATGACTAATAGGAGAGGAGCAGCAATAAATTGAAATTAAATCAATAATAATCATAATGCATTTTTTGTTGCGACAATAGCTCAAGTTGTTGTCCGAATAGTCGGTAAAGCGCCGGGCCAGTAGAAATAAGGTCTTGGGTACGAAACCGCTTGCGGGTGGGAAGAGTTTCAACATTTAGTACGCGGCTCATTTAAAATTAAAAAAAATTATAAAGAAAGGGTTTTAGGTTATTTTTTATTGATTTTCTTTTTCGATTTTCTTATTTAACGAAAAACATCGATGTGCATAAGAGTGTGCGATTTTTACTACACTGATGTGTACTTAAAATAGTTTTTTAATACATTGTTGTCTTATTAATGCAGGTGAAACCATGGGACACATTTAAAAATAAATTAAGGAAAGTATGAATTGTTTCTCAATATTATTACTGACCCAGGCAAAGCTGGGTATGTTTGCTAGTAAATAAATAAATAAAATAAAGAAAGAAAGAAAAATAAAAACAAAATTAGAATATAAGGCTTCATTTACTATAAAAAATATCGCTGAAAAAGTCAAGAATAAATTAAATAAATATTGAAAAATAGAATCTCCGAAAGTAGAGAAGGCTTTCAACTGTTAAGGTGTTTTTTTTATTTCATATATCTGCTAATGGAATGTGGATTTTCTTCGAACAAACATTGGGAAAGAGCATTTGATGTAGAACATGTTCAAAAAGTTTGATTTGACTTTTTGAAAGGAATTTTTTGAGCTATTAAGAACAAATCAACATTTGATCTAACGGGAAAAATTTCAAGTACGTATAAATTCTGAACTGAATTTTGGATTCGCTTTGAAAGAACTTTTGATGCAGACTGTGCAGAAAACTATTTATGATTAGCTTATTTTGATAGTATTTTATGAACAGTAAAAAAAAAAAAAAACCGTAACATTAGCACCTAAGGAAAATTTTAAGCACATGTAATTCTTGAACTAAACGGCAGATTTGATTCAAACAAACTTTACCTGAAACGCATATTGTAACAATAGGAAATATCAATTAGGGTATATAATATGAAGTTATATGGGATCTTCTCCAAACACCAAGCTGACACGGGACTTGAAATCTCATTCTTAGCCCCAAATTTGATGGTATATCACCAAGCTCTTGCGAAATCCATCGCCAAGCCTAGTAAATGAAAAACTATTTGTACTTTAAAGATGCTGCACCATTCAATTAAGCACAAAAACGTCGAAAAACAATTGAAGGGTTTTCAATAAAAAGGAACCAGCTCCATCTTTTCCCCTTTTCTTTATGACTTTTGAAATCTGAATGTTTAAACTTCACCAATTTTGTTTTCCTTGCACATAAATTTTATACGATTTTGAGCTAGAACAATAATCGACGCTACCTGCTTAGAACATCAACGATTAAACCATGCTTGCATCCCCAGACATTTCGGATATCACATCCAGGGACAGCAGTTTCGTTCTCATTGGAACTCTTCAGTCTGGAATAGTGAATAACCGAGCCGGAGACAAATATCATCACATTTGACTAGAATCCAAAAAATAAATGAATAAAATGAAAGAAAATTAAAAAAAAGGAAGGAAAAAAATAAGAAAAAAGCAAAAAAGAAAGTAAAAAAAAAAAAAAAAAACCGGCGTTAAATTCTACACACTTTGTTCATATCCAAATCAGTACGAAATGCTTATACAGATAGGGCGTACATTTCAAAATCAAGCTCTATCAAACAACCTTTCATTAAAAAATTCATTTTACATCATCAAATATTTTATGATGTAATTTGACAGTCATACAAAAGTAAAATATTCATTTCTCCGTAACTAATTTGAATTTTTCGGTCAAAGCTACGAAATAACTTATTCTCCTCGACAACAATTAGAACAATACTGTAATCTAGTCTGTAATCTGTAATCATCAATAAAGTATTTTTCACGAGACAATAGTCAGATCAGATCCCACGCTTAAGCTTAAATAAATGTGACTTCATTATGACTGTTACGTGCTAAGAAATATCAAACAAAAGTCGTGGGAAGACAGTATACTTAGAAACGGTTGATTCCGGCCATTTTAGAGAGGTCGCGAAGAACGCATTAATGCAAGCTTTATTTTGCAGACGCTTTATAAATAATGTGATCTTTATTTTGCTGCTCGGATGGTAAGAAGCATCTAAGTTGTTGCTTTGTTCGTATCACTCAACGTCTGGGCAGCTTTTTCGTGTGATCATTCTCATTTTATATAAGTTGCATATTTATTGAATGATTAGGATGACTTTAGTAAGTGATAAGTCGAGTAATCTTCGTAACGTCATCTGATTATTTGGATATGAAAAATGAGACTAGGTAAGTACTGTTCAACGACGGATTGTATGGATTGGCAAACGTCCAGTTAAGACGAGTCTATCTGAATGAGGGAGAAAAACGAAAGTCTGATGCACGTGTTCCACTCATATGACTGATACTCTGCTTAATTTAGAAGCCAGCTTACATCCGCAAATGCTGACATCCCTAAAAACCATTAGATACGTCCATTTCCGCCTTTAAGCCAGATGTTTGCCTTTCCATATAATCCGTGGTCAGACAGTATATGTCTGCTGTATTTTGAAGCTTAATAATCGGTTCTTAAAATTATTCTTTCCGGCGCACACTGGTAAAAAAGGCCAATCTGGGAGGATATTAGGAAAAAAAATTATGTCAACAGAGCATTGAATGGACTTTGTACTTTTATCAAGGAATTCGCAACTCTAATAAACTGTAGGAGGCACTTCAGCCACTGTCTAATTGCGGATGAAAAAGGTAAAACAAACAAATGCCGTAACTTATAACTTGCTTTGAAGCTTAGTGAATGACAGTAATTTTTTATCATGTTTGTGGAAAGCTTTCTTTTCTATTCCACTGAAATAACATCACACCACAAACTGTCTAAAGATTGTAATTTATTCCAAAGAAAACATGTGGAATGGAATATTTTACCTTTTTCGGTAAAATTGTTAATCACCGCAAGGTAGCGTATTCGAGCTCTGGAGTTGCGAATAGTTGACTAGATATAAAAACAGCAATAAGAATGCTATTTGATGTATAAACAGTTGTGTAAACAAACATTCTTTCCAAAGCAACTGATAATTCTCAGATCTGAGTAAAGTTCAGAGCCTTTCAGTTGTGTTCAACTATTCATATTGTGTTGTACATATAATAACGACCCATACAGATAATCAACATCTATTAATGTTTCATGGTGAGTTGTTGTTGTTGCTGATCCCCTTGGTCTGAACCCCTAGCCCAAGTCCAAGAGATCACGTCACACTAAAAGATCCAAGATAATCCCTCTCACCCGACTTCTAATGTGGCCAGACCTTAGCCTAGCTGAAGCAGTTTTAGCAAGTCTTGAGCAGGTATTCTGTTCATGGTGAGTGATACATATATTAAATTTTAACTTTCTGTTTATACTTAGTTTGAGATAAGTAAACCTATTTAGCAAGTTAACAAATTTTTGTATTTGAAATGATGTAATTTTTTTTCTCCGAATTTCTCCAACTTCTGGACAGCAAGGTTTGGAAGTATTACATCTGCGGAATATGTAACAGTTGAAATCAAAACCGTCCAGACTCATAAAGCTAAGCTATTTATTGTTTTTATTTTCTTTTACTATATTGTAAAATAAAGTATTTGAGTCATTCCATATAAAATCAACTAATTCAAGTTCTTATTAAATATTTTTTGCCTTTTCTTTGTTGTTTTGTTCTAGATATTAAAAAAAAATAGTGCTTATTTTTATTTTATTTCATTATAGTTGATTGTATTTATGCAAAAATAAAAAATACTTAAAATTTTTCAAGTGTTTTCGAAAATTTCTTTAGAAGTTATGAGCAATGTCCACCTAGATTGGCCACTTTTACCAACAATCGTTTATGCATCAAATCGCATTCTTATTGCTGTTCATATCTATAGTCAAATTTTCCTTGATAAAAGTAAAAAGTCCATTCAATGCTCTGCTGACATAATTTTTTTTTTTCACAATGTCCACCTAGATTGCCCATTTTTACCAGTGTGCGGCGGCTATCCGGAAAAAAAATCGATTGGTTCTTTTACATTTATTCTGTTAGCTTAAAAATATTTTCCTTATTCAAAAAGGAATAAATAACAAAATAAATATGTAAAATAAAAGTCAAAATTACTGAAATTGATAGAATAAGCAGAATATATATATATATATATATATATATATATATATATATATATATATATATATATATATGGAGCGAGAAAAAACTTTCATTTTCCAAACGCTTCCTTTTTAATTATTTTTTTTGAAATATTCGATTTTGAAAATAAGGTGTGGTTTTTATGACATCACAAATGATGTACTTTGGCGCATCTGTCTACCGCATTTCCACGTTATGATAACCAAGAAGCGAATTAAGTAGTGCGCTCTACGCTTGCTTTCAACCATATCGTTGCCAACACATGTGAGTAAAGAAACGAATGAAATATTGTGCTCTGTGAATGGCATTTCATCATTTGTGATGTCATCGTCAGAAACCTACCGATGAAAGCGCACCGATTAAAAAATATTTTTTAAAATATTAAATGTATTTAAAAAATGGGTAAGGTCCTATGTTTTTAAGCATGCTCTTACAAAAAAATAAATAAATAAATAAATAATGTAAATACTTTTAAAACTTCGGAAACGACCCCATTATGTGCAGCTTGTCCATAGTAAATGCAGCAGCTTTCTTTCGATTCTTGCTGCCACACCTACCGAAGAGCTAAAAATAATTTTTTACTCGTTACTTAGGTGTAGATGGAGCGCTGTCCCATCAATCCCGACTCTCTCCAAAATAATAATATTTTATAGGATTTTTTGAGTTAATTTTGTGGAAATTTTGAATGTTCAATGATTTTTTTCAAAGTATTATTTACTTATACATGCACCGTAGTTACTGGTAGACAAAATTATAGACTCTGATGTTTTCAAAGATCGTTTTGATCATAACTTAACTAAATTTAATTTTACTTCGTTAAAATAAAACAGAATAATTGAAAGAAAGTCTCCTATTCAGTATAGCCTATAAACTAAGCTAAACAACTACTTTACCGTAGAAGAGGGGGACAATGGTACAGTTTTAGTACATTTCTGACAGTAATCACTCAACATTCATTACACTGTAACAAATTTCGGAAACGTTTCTGGATATATCGGAAACGTTTCCGAAATAGTAGGAATCCTTCATCCAATAGCGAACTCCTCAATATTCAGAAAGCTTTTTGTTATTTCAAGATATCTAGAAGCGGAAGTGATGACGCAACGCTTCGAAACCTATTTCATCCTTCCAACACAGGCGCCAATGAGTCGGAAATAACGAGAACTTCTTTTTTTCTTATCTATGGTTGCTGCAGTCAGCAACTGTGTAGCATTGGATTGCTTGGTATTTCATGTCTAGAGAGTAGTAAACTGTGTCGAAACTAATTCTACGCCTTTGCATTTTGGACTGCCCTTGATTTTTTAGACGATGTACGCAGCTATTAAGTTAGTTAATAACCATTTGCTTCTTTACAATTTCCAATGCGACCATAATTAGATATATATTGTGTGTTCAAGCGTGAATAGTTTTAACACCCGTGTTTATACTTAATGAAACGAAACCCTTTGGATTACTTATTCAGTTGTAATGGAGGTACTTAGACTTTCTTCCGCTTATGTTCACTTGTAAGTATTAATGAATATTTTAAAACATGTTGTTATATACATTTATATTTTTGTTGATTTGCATTTGATGAGGCTCCAATTGTAACTGTTTTTGGGTTTATCGAATTAATTTAAAGTTATCCTACATACCTATGTGCGCGGTGTACTATTTGTTGTAACCAACTGAAACTGATTAATTACGCAAAAGAAGTAAGATTTATATTTGAGAAGCAATCACAGAAAAGTTATTTCGAAATACTTGGATGTACATACATTTTGGTTCAAAAAAAAAAAAACAATTGTTTAATTCATTAGAAATATGGTAATGCAAATATTTTCTAGTATTGTAATATGCTTCACAAAAAATGTGCCGGTATAATTTATCTTTTTTTATTATAATTTATTCATTCATTTAAAAATATTTATACCATTAGAAAATGACCATGTTATCTATTAGTAAGAACATAGTTATGAAATTAATTCATCTGCTTATTCATTTTGTTAAATGTGGTTAACAATTAAAAAATTCCTTGACATTAGTTCCGAAAATAACATTTCCTTCGTGGATATACTAGTTTAATGTAGGACAGTCAGGAGGAATGAGTCAGTGGCAAAAATGGAACAGCTGCATTTACATGCTGAAATAAAAAGTAATATTATTTCATGTCATCGTTTTAAAAGTGATCAGTTTTTAAATACTATGTTATTAATATGCAATGCACATATGGTGAGAAGACAAGGGGCGTTCACCACGCAGACTGTGCCATTGACATTTTCAAGAGGTTGCTTTTTTTAAGGTGGGGGGCGCTTTATATCATTTTATGGGTGCACCATCACTCTTATGGTGTGGGGGGGGAGGGAACTCTCGTATATATGAAATGGAATAAGCATGTGATAGAGTTCAATGTTTTAATAAATAAAATATATAATACATTTTGCGCACACTCTAAATCAGTAACCTATTTTGATTAAGTATCTATATTTGTGATAAACTGGAAAAGGGCAAGAACAGAGGAATAAACCCGAATGGTTCCAGCAGGGGGACTTTGGTGTCATATTTAAATTCATCAATTTCTCTGTTGGTACTTTTCGGTACACTTTGTTCGTCAAAGAAATTGACTTGACGTGAACGAATTTCGGAACGAAAAGTGTAGGTAAGTTTTGTCAAATTTTATCCGAAAATAAAAGCTATCAAGTTTGATACAAGATATGTTTTTAAGTTCTGCATTAAAAATACAATATGTTGATAATTTTGTCTTGAAAATATTGAGAGAAAAACTGAAGTTTAATATTGTTTAACAAACAATCCCACTTCTGAGAAAGTACTCCCCTTCCCTCCCCCGACGATTTTGTGATTATGAATGAAACTACTATATTATTTCATAAATTTTCAAAAATTTATAACTGTGCATATGTTATGCTGTTAACCATGCTATTTGTCATTAGAAATTCAGAAAAAAAATCCACGAATGATTCTAAAATTGCTTGTTTCATTGCTCTTAGATATGAAAGAATTGAAACTGATATGGCATGCAATACTATTAAAAAAGAATTATTTTTTAGAAAAAATCACGGAAAAAGGATTCCAAAATTCTCAGAAACGTTTTTGAAAATTGTTTGGAGAATTCCGAAATACTCGGAAACGTTTTCGAAACTTTCATGAACCACAGCTGCACAGAATACTCAGAAACATTTCTGGAAATTACGGAAAGAGGATTCCGAAATACTCAGAAACGTTTCTGAAAATTACAGAAAGAGGATTCCAAAATACTCAGAAACATTTCTGGAAATTATAGAAAGAGGATTCCGAAATACTCAGACACGTTTCTGGACATTACAGAAAGAGGATTCCGAAATACTCAGAAACGTTTTTGAAAATTTCATGAACCGCAGCTGCACGATATACTCAGAAACGTTTCCGAATTTTTTTTACAGTGTAGGGGAAAAAAAGAAAATAAGTTGCGTTATTATTATAGTTTAGGACCATGGCTTTCGATTCCGACCCTGAAATAACTTGAAACATTATCCACACCCCCTCCAGAGCAGTTTTTCTTTGTACTGTTCTCACTCTCTCATTGCGGGTGAGAACAGCACAGCGTATGTTTCAACGTTTTCATATAGGTTTTGATGTTTTGTACCATACTCTACCTCCCTTATATTTTAACGGTAGAGTTGTAGAAGAAAAGTTATGCTGAAAATTTAACTTTGGAGAGTCAGGTAAATCATAAAATCGAGGTAAAACAAAGGCTTTATTATCTTCATAATTTTTGAAGATGGATACCAAATTTTATCTTTTCCAGGTCACTGCCAAAATTTTCCTCGCTTCAACATTGTTGAAACTTCAAACTCACTTGCATCTACACCCGTGATTTTCCTGCGTACTTTTTCCCCTGATAACCCAACGCACCCTCCGAAATTTCAACAAATTACTGTACCACACTCACCCTCCAAATTGTAAATTTTACACATTTGAAACTGTAGCAGCATGAAAATATTTTATTTTTGAATGAAAACTGGAGGTAACTTTCTTTATGTAATATGAAAGCGAAAGGTACTTGCGAAATTATGATTCCTTCTGCACTAGAAGTCCACCAACATGAGTTTCCGAGCTACCTAGAAAAACGTAGCACCAGTTGCTCACAACAAATAAATTCACAATCACCAGGTTATTCGTCTGGCGGGCCGTTTTGACAGTCATAACAACTCTCTCATCACCAGAGAAGGTAGCACAATAGTTAATATTGAAACTGAAGTAGTCCAGACCTGCACTACGAACGTTTATTACGTCAAAACTGAGGTTTGTATCATCCTCACTCTCCACACCATTCTCACCCGCTTTTACGGTAATTTAAAAAAAGCATTGCTTAAATATTTTTTCACAACGTGAAACCGGGACAGAACTATAAACTCAATGGTAAAAAATACTGGATCTCAGCAAAATTATGCTCGAATAAGTTCATTTAAAGCCATAGCATGGATCAATGTTGCTATTATTGATCGTCAGATGCATTATTTTTTTAAAATAAATAACATACAATAAAAATATGAATCGAAAAGAAAAATTCTTACGAATCAAATTCTAAACTTTAAGGATTTGCTATCAACATATGCGTTTTTTGATTAGAAAGAAAAATAATAAAATAAAATAAAACAATATTTTTAAAAACTAAAAAAACACGCTTTTGAAGCAGCAATAAAAAAAGGAAAAGTAATCCTAAGTAAGAGAAGATGTCCCACAGCTAAATATAGCCTTTTTTAATTTTTTGAACATAGCAAGATATTGATTTATTTGTGCTACAAAAAAAAATTTGCTGCAGATATTAATTGGTACTCCAGAGATATATAATATGAATAAAATTAGATCTCCCAACTGAAAAAGCTTAAAAGATTTTAGATGAGGAGTAGGACTACTCTACTATTCAAAGTACTTTCTGTAGTTTATACCTAAAGAGAAAAGCATTAGCTTGAAATTGATGCCTAATTCAGCTTAATTGGTCGGGAAAAAAAGAAATTAGAGATATTTTTCTAAATTCATACCAAAAGGTGACTCCAAAAAGTGATCAAAATTCGAATTTTTGAAAAAATTCTCCAAAAGCTTAAATTTTAATCAAAAAACTTTAAAATAATTTCAGTAAATCTCATGAATATTTATTCGTAAAAAAGAAATGGTCAAAATCTGTGATATGACTGCACGGCCGACTACTTAATTTGGGCGGTTGACGTGGAATGATCCTTAAGTTTTTTATTGCATTGCTACTGTTATTCTGGACATCTTGAATCTTCTTCAGAAACTTTCGCCCGGATACTGCATTCATTTCCAGTGAATTCCTTCACATGTCGGTGTCAAAGGCAATGAAACAGCAGACTCCCTGGCTGGGACTGCTGCTGAGGAGGGTTGAGTCCTCCTGGTGAACTCACCATTTGTGAGATTTCTACCAAGGCAAAAATTGAGTTAAATATAAAAGTGAAAACTCCTCCCAACCACTCATGGCACTTTGCAAAATGTCCGGATGAATCCTTCAAACTCAGACCTAAGCCACACCAGACCGTCTACACTAGATTTTTAAGTGGCCACACGAGAGCCCTCAGGTTTTGTGGGGATTCAAGGCCTTTCCGGAATGCCACTGGTGTTTTGCTGGTGATGCCTCACCAGCTCACATCTTAACTTGCTTGGGTTTTACAAATAATGAGATCCTTTGCAACCCACAATTT
Organism: Uloborus diversus; assembly: GCF_026930045.1. NCBI lineage: Eukaryota > Metazoa > Arthropoda > Arachnida > Araneae > Uloboridae > Uloborus > Uloborus diversus. Next base: position 114,001,816 of record NC_072732.1, on the reverse strand, counting down.
TTCCTGGACTTCTTGAAGATATTTGAATTTATGAGGATTGACGAACCCTGCTAGACAATTTCGAGGCAAGTAACAACAACAGCAACTACAACTTTTACCTTTCTTTACATGTATATTTCAGCTGACTATTGAACGCAACGATATATGTGCACTTTTTCATATATCCAATAATACAGTCATTTGAAATGAAACCATAGGGAGGAACAATTACATTTTTCGAAACTAAAAAATAAATGAAAATAACATAATAACAAATGCTCATATTGTTTTTTCTCTTTCATATATATAAGTATATATTACTTTTTTTCAGATGATGTTGGCCAGGATGGTGAAATCAACTTTATTATTCGCAATATTGATAATAATTTTGAATGTAAGTAATTTAACTTGAGTACTCGTAGTATTTATTACTTGATACAGTATTTATTTCTTGTAATTTGAGTAATTTAATACAGTATTTATTACTTATGATGCATACTTAACTATGGGACTTTTAAGTATGTCTCCACAAAATGTTACATAAAATTTTATCTATATATGCAGCAATTTAGTATCAAAACTAGCTCAATTCAATTTTTAATTTTATAAAAGAGACTAGTAAAAATACCCGGCGTTGCCTGGGTCAGTAAAAATTGTGAGAAACAATCGCTACTTTCTTTCGTTTTCTGTTTTAACTGAAAGAACTCAAAACACACCGCTTTGACGTGATTGAAAATCGAAATTCTTCCTTACCCATAATTGTTAAATAGCAATAAGTATGAAGAACGAACGAGTATTCATTTAGGAACGAAAGCACGAATTGAAGCATATAAAAATTTCAAGAATTTCCAAAATATTAACTAAAAAAAACAAAGATCACTAAAAAAAAACTGTGCGTTTTATTTAATTAAATAGTACACACACAGACACACACAAAAAAAAAAAAAAAAAAAATCCTCTCTACTATGTTTCCCTAAGCGTGCAAAAAGTAGAGTTTCCAAATGTTTAAATGACTTTAAACTCATGTTTGCTCCGGAGAAGCCGTGATTCAAAATTTTCATTATGATTACTTTTAATATTGATATTGTTGGTAACGAATTTTTGTAACAATCGGTTTTACATTTATTCATTTAATGGGGAAAGTACATGAAATTTACTGTTTTCGATCATAACTTTTTTAAACTAAGTTTTTCAGGAATAAATTATAGCCTAAGTTGCTTCCTGATAATTTCGCTATCTATGGGGAAAAAATTGTTAAAATCCGTCCTGTAGTTTTGAAGTTATTCCGGACATACATACATACATACATACATACAGAAGCAGCCATTTATATATAAAGACTAGCTGTACCCGACGCGCGTTGCCACGCCAACAAAAAAATACATCATTATACTGATTTTCATGACAATCGGTTGAACGGGGCAGAAGTTGCTACTCTGCAGTGCCACCTGGTGGCGAGTCGCTTCAATGAGCATATTATGCACCTTCTCCGTGGAAAAATACATATATATAGCAATTTTCATAATAATCGGTCCAGGTATCAAGTGAAGCCGTGACTATACTCAAATTTTGTACTCACGCAGTTTGCAAGATCAATCAATCGCTTAAAATATCAAATAGAAAAAGTTTTAAATCCCCCCGTTGCATGAAAAGCCATAAAACAATAAAGAAAGAATTTATTTGTTCAAACTCAAGAAAAATGGCAACAGCTAACTTCTTATCAATGAGATCTTTCACGCGAATTAATTTCTGCAGCCGATAATTTTATTCGTATTTATCCAATGGATTGTGACTTAAATTGGAATAAAAAAGGAACTATCGATCAGATTTTTTTCGAACTGGTCTATAAACATTCCCAGTACCAAAAATAACAAACGGTGAAAGTTTCAGCCAAATCTGCCGGGTAGTTTTTGAGTTCATGGATGACATACAGACAAACATTCATTTTTATATATATAGATGAGGATACGATTCCTAAGAAAGCAGTAAATGTCATGCTTGCCCCAGAGAAGCCTTGATTCAAAATTTGCATTATGATTACTTTTAATATTGCTGTTGTTGGCAACGAATTTTCGTAACAATGTGTTTTATATTTAGTCATAATATGGGGAAATTACATGAAATTTAGTTTTCCACCATAACTTTTTTAAACTAAGTTTTTAAGGAATAAATTATAGCCTAAGTTGTTCCCTGATAATGTAGCTATCTATGCGGCAAAAATGGTTAAAATCCGTCCAGTAGTTTTGAAGTTTACCCCGGACATCCGGACAGAAGTAGCCCTTTATGTATAAAGATAAAAACATATCTGTGCACTTAATTTTTCAAAAAGATTTGCTTTTGCTTAAAAAACATTAGGTGCATGATCATTTTTGTGTTCTTTTTAAATCAGCAGTATTCTCTGATTATTTATTGATAAAAATATTTTGGATTTAGTAGCTGGCCTCGAAGCAAATTGGCCTTGTTTTATTTTGGTTCTTCATTCAAATTCCAACTACATTGGTGTGGTTTCTCACTTTTTAGCCATGTGCTTGCCTGTACAACCAAAAGCGTGATTTGATAAAACAATTTATTATAATCATGTTGTTGATGTTATCCGTAAATGCTTACAGTGGCTTTATGTTAAAAGTGTGGATTGAGCTACTTTTGAAGTAAAACGGGTTCTTCGCAGCGATTTTCGACCTGATTAAAAGGAGTTCGTTCCAAATCGCTTTTGGGAGTAATAAGTTATAAATCAGGGGTATGTTTTGATAGCTGAAATTTGCCTATCTTAAATAAATTTCAATGGCATTTCAATGAAATATAATGTTGCCTCTGTTTAATTAATTAGGGGTTTCCGTCCCCTGCTCGCTGACGTTCAACAACCCCCGAAGATTGCTTCGCAATCTCATTTGATTCGCAAATATTTAAATAGTCAATAAGAATGTATCAGATTAAAAACTTGTTACGAGTTCCGTTTGAGACAAAAAAGCACCCTCTCCTGGCTTATAAACTATGTCAACAAATCGATTTAAAAATTTTAAATCGTTTTTATTGACATGAGAAAACGCAAAAAGGAATAAAAATTACAAAACGAAGAATTACAAGTATAGCATGTACTGACACCCTGGCTGCGAAATGCCTTTTTTTCTTCTTCTTTTTACCCCCTTTTCTTTCTTTCTTATTATTATTTTTTTTTCGATGTCATAAAAACTTTTGAACCTGTGAAGTATTATGGTGCAAACCGCAAATTCGTACGACAATTTGTTGGTTTTCCATGAATTTTGTTAAATGTGTCAAGGACTTTTCGGATACCCTGTATTTTGCCCTTCAGTTGAAAACTTGAATGTTAATACAGCTCATGCAATTCGAAAGTAAAGAAACACATCGAATTACACATCTCATCGAATTAAACCTGTATCAAATTTTAGGGCTGCAGGGGCTATGGGGCTCCTGGGCATACAGCCGTAAGTAATTTGTACGGCCATGGGAAAAATTATTTTGAAAAGTCGTTATAAAATTCATGCTCTCCAGTAACACTTGTTCTTTAGCTCCATGAATTGAGTTATCCTGGGACTTTATTTATAGTTAAGCGAAAATCGAAACCCTTATATCTGCTGTTCTAATTAACTTATTAAATTGGAACAAGCTTTATTTGATGCAGAAAAAAACACCTCTTTCGTAGGCATCGAATATTAAGGGGTGTAGTTAATCTTTCATCCCTTAAATAGGCAGTTTAAGTGAAATTAACTAATTCAAAATGGAAGAAAACAACCCCCAGGTGCATACCCCCGGGGCTCGAAATTATTTTGTTCAAGGTCGTAGGTGCTATAGGTTGTCCTGAAGCCAGGGCCCCCTAACAGACTTCCTTTCACAATTTCTTTGACGTTATTTTTTTTTAATACATAGAGATTATTATGCATTGCAGCTGTCGCATTCTTGTTCCAAACACATATCACATCCCGCCAACAACGGTGACAGAACTTTAAAAAAAGACAAGAAGTTCCGTCTAGAACTATACGAGCCTACTTTCCCGTATACCCATACTACTTTCTAGTACCTGATCAATATTCTCAAAAATGGCTAAAATCGCAAATTGTTTCAAACATATTTTTGCTAATTTCCAGGAAAAAAGTATTTTTCACACATCTAAAAAAAATTAAAAAAAAAAAAAAAGCAGCACCTTTTAAACAAAGCAGCTGATACACTTTTTTCCCTTAAAAAAAATTCTTTAACAGCTTTCAAAACGAAAAACTAATAATTAAAATTAATAAGCTTATTAAAATAAATATATCATATCAAAAAAAAAAAAAAATCGTTTCTTTTTCCCCTATTGCCAAAAATAATTTTTTAAATGAATTAATGCACTTACCAAAATAAATAAAAACAATAAAATGTCAAATTAAAAAAATACTTTTCATTGTCAAAAAAAAAAAAAAAAAAAAAAAAAAAAAAAAAAATCGTCTGCGCATATCGTTTTGTAGAAACATAAATGACTTTGAGGTTATTCGCCGAAAACTGAATACCTAAATTAAAACTTTAGCGTGAAAATAAAAACAAATCATATCAACAATAATTATTTCACAGTGAAAACCATAGCTGTGGAGTCGAAGTCGGAGTCAATCTCATTTTGGGATAAAGGAGTCGGAGACGAATATCCAAGAATCGGAGTCAGTCATTTGTCCTCCGTGTATAAATTTTTGCCAAAGCTACGAAGTCAGAGTCAAAGTTGGGGAGTCGGAATCCGATTAATTTTCGGGCACAATAGTCGGAGTCAGGTGCCTCTAAATTCTGGGAGTCGGAGTCTGGAGTTTGGCGTCAAGAGCTCTTTCCAACAAAATTTGTTTGAAATAAATCCACCTTCAATTACTGAATCTACATTGACTTTCAGTTTCCCCGTAGGCGCTAATGTTAAGTTTTTTTGAACTGTTCAAAATTGAACAAAAAATAGTTCAAATCAAAAAGTGAAATATGGGACTGAGGTGTTCTCGCCGAGATCTTTCGAACAAAAAAAAGTTTGTTCGAATCGGACTATTCATTCAAAAGTTATTAGGGGGGGGGGACAGACAGACAGAACGACAGACCGACAGACATCTTTCCCCATCTCCCCCCTCATACCCAACTCTCCAATTTTTAATTTTTTGATATTTATTTAATTATTTTATTTATTTTTTTATTTTATTTTTTGTTTTTCGCGACATTTTTAAGATGCATTAAGCCTTCTTTCATGCTTTTTTCTTCTTTTTCTGACTTTTACTGGGAAAGTAGGCTCAAAAAATAAATAAATAAAAATAAAAAGCAGAAACAGCTTTTGAGAAAATCAAATCAAGATTTTACGCAATAGTAGTTTTAAGTGATTTAGTCACAAATATTACAATACGCGCTAAAAATTATAATGTGATGTTTTACTGTTTAGTTTTCGTATAGTCAAAATTAAAAAAGAATACCTGAACTTCGAAATCGTTTCTTCTAAATTATGAAATTTTAATAAAATGCTACTATTGACGCCACCACCCACGTCATGTAATCTAACTTTGTACGAGTTTTAGGGCGAGAAAGAGCATTAAATTTAAATTTTTAATCACTGGTTAGTTTGCGTCATTTTCGTTGCCGGGGCGCGCAATGATAGTTCAAATGCATGTTTGATTTTTAATAATATCACGAATGACATTTGGTTCAAATAAGGAAACAATGTGAGTCTTATAATTAAAAAAAAAAAAAAAAATCAGTTTCAAAATAATGCGTTGAGTTATTGAGGAGCTGTATTGTTCTTCTCCTGGCTCCTCCAGGGCCCGATCAAATCAAAGTGATGTTTAAGTCCTGGTAGGATTTGATGCTCCTCCCACAAGAAAATCTACGCATTTTCAAAGTAGTAGTTGCCAAAAACTAGGAGAAAGAATGAAATGCATCCTATTTTGGTGCCCTCCGAAAGAAGAAAAGATTCTAAGGGGATGTTTTTTGCGGTTTTTCGAATGAAACTAAAATCGAGACGATACGATAATTATTCCGGGTGTAATGATCCGTTTTAAGCCATTGTTAGGTCCAAAATTTAAAATCCGAACGGTTAAGTTTTTCTGGATGAAAAAGTACCTTATGTTCTAATAAGCACCCACTGATAACGAGTATGCAAAATTTCATGCTGATCGGTTGAGTAGTTCAGGCGTAAAATCATTACAAACAAACTCACTCCCGCATTTATAACATTTGGAAGGATTCTCTTGAATTAAAAATATAATTTTTACTGCATACAGTAGTTTATGTACCTTCGCTAATTTCTAACTTATTTTGTTTAGTCCGTTCTTCCATTGATTCGGACGACCTGGATCCCCCAGTACCAGATTTAATGGGGGATCTATTGTATATTTCAATATAAAACACAAAACCGATAAAAATGAAGCTGCACCCTTTTTGCACAGAGGTCTTCATTTTATTTTCTATCGATACGTAAATAAATTGCAGTAAACTCCCGATTATCAGCGGAATAGACTAGCATGGTAACCGCGAATAAGCAAATTCACGGATAAGGCGAAAACTTGATAAAAATGATGTTAGTGCATGTAATAGCTTAAAAATATTAATAACACTCGCATGCATTTAAACTACAGCTAAAAATAACAGTGTATGTAAAAAATGCAAAAACGCATTGAAGAGAGGAGAAGATTTTTTTACGACTGGTCCAGTCACTCGTTTACACGCGTAAGTGTGGATCTATAATACAATAAGTGGGGTTGATTTAAAAACCAGTTCTTAATGTAGATCTAAAGTAGGAAGTAGTGCAGATTGAAGTTTCTAGTCAGGTTTCGGTGACTTTGGAAGGTTTGGTGTCATATGAAGGGAGGGGAAAGAAAGAAATAGAAATGTCTAAGTATAGACTTTGCAATTTAAAAGTTGTAGTTTGTGGATTTGTCTACATTCAATCATCACCGATTTTTTTGAGCAATCACATTGCTTATTGTTCTCATTTGACTGTTTTTGATGTCCTATGATTTTATTCCCCCCCCCCCGCCTCCCTCTCCAGCACCACCGTCGACCGGCCTCACGATGCTGCTCCTCTAGCGAGCAAAGTCTCCAGGTTGCGTCACCTACACACACGCACGCACACACACATATACACACGCTTGCACACACACATACGCACACGCTTGCACACACACATACGCACACACACACATATACACACGCTTGCACACACACACACTCATGCCTGCACACATATAAAAACGCTTGCACATACACACTCATGCCTGCACACAGACACAAACACACACGCACATACACACACTCATACCTGCACACAGACACAAATACACACGCCTACACACACATACACAATCGTGATTGCGAAAAACATAGTTTGAATACAAGATGTCAAAATTCAAATTATTATTATTTATTTTTTTTTTGTAAGTGTGAAAGATCGCGGATAATCGAGAGTTTACTGTAGAGGTACATATCTGCCTAAAACGTAGCAACCATTTTATGATTTTGCAATTGATATTTCTCCGACAATTCGTAATCTTCCTTCAATGTTAAACTTTTGAGGTGCATTATATGAAGAGGTATAGTGATATAGCTATTCATTTTCTAAACAGAAGAGAAGAATGAATGAATAAATTAGTTATTGAAAATGTTCTCGTTTTAATCAGACACATAATGCTCGTTCTTTATAGATTTCTTCATCTGATGCCTCATCATCGAGTGCTTTATCTGTTAAAAGTTCCACTTCTTCGAATAAATTTGTTTGTAAGTATGACATCAAACTTTACTTATAATTGTGATTTTTGAAAATTTCGCATGGTAACTGCTGATAATTGAATTAAAAAAAATATCAATTACAAATTTTAAATTAAAAAACAACAACTAAATTTTTATATTTGAATAGTTTTCTTCAAATTTGCTTTAATTACGTAATTTATTACTGCAGTTAAGAAATCAATATAGTTTTTTGTTAAAGGAGAGAAGAGGAAGGGTGGGGTAGGAACGTTGCTTTTGCCATTTTAAAAATCTTTTGAGAAAAATTGTTTACCTTAAAAGTGAATGGCAACATATTCTTGAATAGTTTTATTAACATTTTATGGCATAAAAAAGTGGATTTTTTGACCCTTCTCAACGGGTCCCCCCCCCCCCCCCTTTAATCGAAAGCAAATTGTAGGACCCAACTTAATGGAATAGCCGTTTTGCCCCAAAAAATATTCTAATAAGTGGGATATTCTATTAACCGGGATCAAAATAACAGTTCATTGGTTTGATACATTGAAAGTGTATTATATTAAGTTTCGACTGTAATTGCAGGAGTTAAACAAAGTACTACTGTAAGAGCCGAAAATACAGAGTGCTAAATGTTATGTTTTGTAGCAATTAGGGAAAGAATTGGGAGTTGTCTTCTCTGAAACTACAAGCAATTTGAATATTCTATATCTACAAACCCATTAGTTGGTTCGAAATTGCAGGAAATTACAGAAGAAATTATGGACTTTTTGTGGCAATTTTCATTTTAAAAAATAAGAGGTCATTTGACCCACTACCTTCTTCTTATATATATATATATATATATATATATATATATATATATATTTATATATATATATATTAGGGTGGTCCTTATTTTTGAAGTTGTAGATATTTTACACGACGCCCCCTCAATTTGTTCCATCATACAAATAAATGATCCATGCAAAATTTTAAAGCAATCCATGAATATTAACACGTGCCCCTAGGGCCCCTTTTAAACCTCAATAGATGTTAGTACTTCCAAACCAACCATTCTCTCACTTTCATTCTGTAAAATTTTACATATTACATAGTGTACATGTACACCAATGTCCTTGGGACAGGCATACCGCTATTCGCGCTCGTTTCAAACCAAGCGGCAGGGGAATATTTCTTTCCACCAAGATGTACACAAGGGATTCTAACGGCCATTAATGAACGGCCTAGGCCATTAATGAATGATTTTTGACAACAACAAATTGCCTCCTCCAGGCTTTGGGGGTTAGAAAATTTTCTGTGTATGTAATAGGTGTGACAAATAGGGTCACTAGGTTTCCATGCTATAAATATAAGTAATGACAATTATATTTTAATTCGCTGTTCTTTAGTTATATACTTAAATGATTATGCATTCTTATATTTTAAATTTTGAAAAATCCTCGATTACCCTACCATAAAAATAAACTCTATTTTCCATATCTAAAATATAAATTTAAAAAAATTCCAGATCGGAATAATGTAAAAATCTATACTTTAAACTGTCTTCTATTTCAGTACATAGTCCTTTATTATCATCAAATTCCTCTTGCAGTTCACAAGATTTAGAAACCGAAATGGGTATCTATCCTAACCTGTTGAACCTTTTTTCTATATCTGATTTATCACAACGCAAAAAATCTTGACAACTACTGATATCTGCTAGCATTTCATCAAGACAGACAAAATATTAGACAAATGCCATATTAGGGACAAAAATGCTGCTCATTTATTAACAGACCATGTAGATGCAGTAAATTTAAATCCAAATAACCTTATGATCAATCGTACATCCCTTAAGAGAGCAAGAGAAAATCTTCGAGGGGTAAAATGAGATTTCATGAATTTAAATTTGGATTTTTTAGTTATTCCCTGGGATACAAAGCTACATCCAGATGTAACTGGAAAGAAACGCCGATAGGCTTACCATGATAGCTTTCAGGTCCCAATGTTGAACATCTACTCAGAATTTCTGAGATATTTCTTCAGTTGTATATGATGTCTTAGATGATTGCTCTCTATTGCTAACTGTTCAAGCTGTAGTGTTTTATACAGTGGCTTACAATACCGGCCGTATAAATTGTGCATGTAATTTTTTAGAGCAAAAGCTGAACGGTGATATATTGCATTTGTATTGTTATCATCATGCTCTTGAAATCGTACTGCAGAGTGTCTTTAAAGAAGTTCTTGCCTTTCTTAGTTCTAGACTCGATATTCCATTATTTAAGCGCTTCAAAATTCAAAAAGTACACATACCACTTAAATTCTAAAAGAAGAATTTGATGACATATTATTGTTCGTAGAAAGCGGAATTAAGAAATATTACAGAGAATTCTCATAACGTGTAATAATATTTCTTGGTGAAGTCCTCCCTTCTACAGGGATATGTTTTCGACAACCTGGAGCTTAACTGTGAGCTAGATGGATGGCAAAAGGAATTTATTTTTTGAATATTTATATATTTAGGAAACAATTTTAACTTGACCTTACATAAAGAGAATGCCCGTAAATGCTGTTTTACAGTAAAATGTTGTATGAAAATATAGTTTTTCGCAGCAACCCATTCTACACCTTTTAATATTAATATAAAGTCTAGTGTCTAAAAAACCTGCAGCGTACAAAATGATGACAAACATGCAGCAGAAGCAGTGATTGAAAAATTCATAAATCACTTATGGTACTTAGGGAATGAACTAATAGCTTTGTCCGTATTGGATGAAGAAATTAACTTTGAAGATAGGAAAAGACAACTTCAAAAAAATACTTGCTGAATAGGAAGACGTGTGTGATGACTGTATAAAAAATTTCAGATCACAGTAGATGATTTGGAATACTTTCTTAGTAAAGATTTTCCTCTTTATAGAGTCAATTACAAGTCAATAAAACTGTTCGATAAGTTACAAACACCAAAAGATTTGATCCTGATTCATGGCAAATGAAGGAAGCTATTTAAAGGGAAGAGATATCGTTAAAATGCTGAAAGTTGTGAATGGTACAACTGAAAGAGGAGCACAATTAATCGAAGAATTTCACAATCAATTTACCTAATATGAGTCACAAAAGCAATTTAGTATTTTACAAACAGACCAAGACTATAGAAAAAAAAAATTCACACGATTGAGATACATTGAGAAAAGCGTTCGATTAACGTAAAGTTTCTAAAGAACTATTTCATTCTTATTCAATGTAAATTCTTTAGACAATATGAAGTAATTAAAAAGATTAATTTTAGTGCTACCTCGCTGTAAAGATATTTTGCAAACATAGGAAAAACGATGTACGGGGTCTGAAGTAAAAACTCGAAGATTTGTGAGAAAATTGTCAAAAGTGTTAAAGTTTAACGTCCTAGGGGCACGTGTTATTATTGACCGATCGAGTTCAAATTTTGCACCGATTACTTTTTATTATAGTGTCACAAAACTTGGGGGCGTCACTTGTTGAATTCCGAAAAAAAAATTTTCCCATATTAATAAGGACCACCCTAATATATATGTATATATATATATATATATCACTTGTTAAAATATAATAATGCACAGTTTAAGTAAAAGAGTGAATAAAATGTCATTTCTAAAATGTGCAGGTTTTTTTTTTCGAAAATTCTGAAAGCATTTTCGGAAAATTTTTGTGTGACAGAAGAAAATAAAGGTCATTTCCAAATTCACACTGAAACATACAAAAAAAAAAAAAAAAAAAAAAAAAAAAAAAAATCACTTATCAAAATTTAAGATATAATCACAAATATGCGAGTTCGAGGGTTCGGGTTATTTGTTATATACGGTTGCATCGTAATTAGCGCAAAAAATACATATCTTGCACCCTACAAGGAAGTGACACAACTCAAAAAAAAAAAAAAAAAAATTGCATTGGAGAAATTCAAAGATTTACGCAATACCAGATTTAAGCGATTTCGTCTCGAATATTACATTTGCGCAAAAAAAAAAAAAAAAAAAAAAAAAAAAAAATGTGGTGTGTTAGTTTTTGTTGTCTAAAATGAATAATGTATTCTTCAAGTTCGAAAATATTTCTCCTTAATTATGAAATTTTAAATGATGTGTCACTGTTGATTATATCGTTTTTACGCCACCACGCACCAGTTATGTACCAAGCTAACTTGGTGCGAGTTTCGCGGCAAGAAAGCGCATTAAATTTAGCTTTTAAATCAACAGTTAGGACGTTTTCCTCAATTATTGAGTTTTGTCACTTTTCTTGGCGGGGTTCAATACGGTAAACGAAAACCCTGCCTATGAATAATTTATTTTTCACTAGCTTAAGTAAATAATATTTGCAGAACTGTGTCATGCTAAGACCAGGCAGAACAAAAGCAAAACTATTATTTTTCCTTAAATCCTACTAAAGTATTAATGTTAGAAAATAGGACAATAGGTGAAAACTCGATTGGAAACTATCAGTACTTCGGAGTCAGAGTCAGAACGATTCAGGGGGAACGGAGTATTGACCAATCGTTCTGAAAATTTGTGTGAATATTCTTTATTCAATTATACTCTATACTACATGAACCTAACTCTTTCATGATAGAAAAGATAAAAATATTTTTAATGCAAGGAAATCTGAAAAAAAGGGGCGAAAAAATAGTGGAAAAACATAACATTGTAATCACACTTCAAAAACGTACAATTTTCAACTTTTTTTTTCTCATAATTAGGTTTATATCCTTAGGAAATATGCTGTTTACGAGAACGAAAATTAGAAATGATTACAGATTTTAAGTTTAAATAAATTCTGATTTCCAAGTTTAAATAAATTTGATTATTTCTTTCCTGTTAAAAAAATCATGGAAAACGCTAAAATTTTAGACTCCTGAACTGGTTCCCTCCCTTAAACTTATTAAAAACGTGGATTAATAATTTTATCATTACTTTTTTAACTTTCAAATGGTTGTTTACTTTACAGCCGTTAATGCAGCCTGCAGCCGAAAGACTATCTTGGCAATGGTGGTACTGAGAGAACCATTTCATGGTATCCTGTATGCCAGAGGATACCCAATGGAATGCAGCGTTTTGGGCAACGGAACGAAGGAGGTTAATTTATCATTTTCTTCAGAAGAATGTGGGACAAAAGTTATTGAAAAGCCAGTGAGTTTTGACGTCGTTGTTCTACTCTATTATTTGTCTAAAACTTAATTAAATATTTCTTATTAAAGAAATCTTTTCAGAATTTACGTCAAAGCAGTTTCAACATTCTTTTTACACTCGAACTCGCTTATTGCGAGCCCTGATTTAACGAGAACCGGGATTTAGCGAGGAAATCAGAAATATTTGGTTAGTACAAAGTTAAGACTAAGGGAGCATAAGTGCTTTAAACGAGCAAACCCCGCTTAAAGCGAGTAATATTTTTGTGATTCATAAAATTTCTATTGATTTCTAGCTCAGCTTACCCTTTTTTGGTAAATTTTCTTTTTTCTTTCCAAAGTCAACCAAAGTTATAAACCGTGAAAACAAGAGATGACAGCACTTTTATTTAATTTGTGGAGTAAGAAACATTTAAAAAAATACATAAGTATGTATTATATGTGTATCCCTTAAAAACAAGGACACAAGAGACACTCAGACAGTTCAAAGTAAAGTAAACAAACTTCTTTGGTTCTGATCGATGTTTAAAAAAAAAAAAGAAACGAGCTGATGTGTGCATCGCATGATTTCCTTTTACTCCAATTTAATGTCATTTCCCCATTATTGGCATTTTTAATGTGATTCAATAGTTTACTCTCTAAATATCACCAACAGTAGGCAAATTGAAACCAGATTTAAAAAAAAAACAAAACGCCAAATTTGTCGCCATGTTGGCACCAAAACTTGGCGACCAAAATACTGGCGATATATCGCCAAGTGTCCGCCAAATTATAACACCACTTGAGTTTACATCGAAATTAACAATGATTTCCCCCCAAAAAGGGGCAAAAAACTCCCTTAGAAACACCCGAATGCAACCAAAAGGGGAGGTGCATACCTAGACCCTACTAGAAGTCTACGTAAAAAATTTCAACTTTCTAGGACATACCGTTCTTGAGTTATGCGACATACATACACACTTACGCACATACATACGTACATACAGACGTCACGAGAAAATTCGTTGTAATTAACTCGGGAATCATCATTATGCATATTTCGCGTCTCTATACGCTCTCAGGCACTTATCCACGTGTGGTCGAGTCGGAAAAAAAAAAAAAAAAAAAACTCAACATTCATTCGGGGGTGAGTAAAATGGAAATTAAGGTCGATTTTTAAGTGAAATTTTTTTTGCGAATACAATACTTCCATTTTTGTAAAAGGAAGTAAAAACGAAAAAGATGAAGTTTTATGATTTTTTCACGAACTTGTTAGTTACGAGCACTCGGTTATAACGAGCAAACAATGCGGTCCCTTTGCGCTCGTTATAAGCAAGTTTGACTGTATTAATTTTACCTATTCATTCAGTTCCATATTGAAATATGTTTGCATTGTGATGAAACTTTAAATCTTTTTGTAAAGTTTTATCACAACGCAAACTTATTTCAAATGAAAATGACTTGATTTTTTTCTAACAAAAATTTAAACATACTGAAACTATAACCTAAAAAAAGTTGAAAACGGCCAGAGACTTAATTATTGCGTGTTGTTAATTGCAACCTTAAAGAATAGTATAATTATTTCGAATGTACACAGTGTGTGTTGAAATGATAGGTCCTTCCGTAAAATCGAAAGTTATGTTGGTGAAAAAGGATTTATTGTGTACAAAGTACTATTTCATAAACTAAATTGCTTTGTTCAATGTAAAATAATACATGAAGAAACAAAACTTACATGAAACAGCTGTTACAAAAAGATATTAGGTACACTGAGCCAAACATCAAATTAATGTTGAATTAATAAGACATTTTTGTACTTTTTTTTCTGAATTAGCTCAAATCCTATTCGGCATGGTTTCTACAAGCTTTTACATAGAATTTGTCTCGATTTTTTACCATTCAGTGGAAATAGCCTTTTTCAAGTCTGCAATACTGTTGTATTGCATTCCGCCTGCATATACCGCTCTTGCGAGTATACCCCACATGTTTTCTACTGGATTCAGGTCGGGGCTGTAAGATGGCCAATCGGATAACATGTACATCATCATCCAAAAAAAACCAATCGAAAGTGGACTTTGCAGTGTGCACAGGAGCATTACCTTGTTGGAACCCCAAGAATAGACCCCCAATGTACTCTGATTCTGGAAGAAAATATTGTTCCAGCAACTGTTGATAGCCTGCAGCATTCAAACGATTGTCTACAAATGCTATTTCAGTTTTTCCGGCACCTCCGAATCCGACTCATACTATAACGGAACCACCACCAGCTTGCCTCTTCGAGAATTTCTGTCTATCGTTATGCAGATCGTGCCAGTAATACTGCCAGCCACCTGGAACATCCAGGCTGAATTTCTTTTCATCACTGAATATCGCGCAACGTCAACCTTGTTTCCAGGCCATCACTTTCTTTGCGAAATTCAATCTATTTTCTTGGTGCTTTTTAGTCAATTTTGGAACCGCTTTTCTCTACACGTAAACTAAATTGACGAACTTTTTTACTGCTCTATAGACTGTAGATTCTGCTATTGGATAGTTTTGTTGTCTGCCTAAAGTGGATAAGCTTATATTTCCTAATTTTAAGTCCTTTACAATAGTCCTTCTTTGTCGTGGTGTCACTTTTGATGGGCAGCCAGATGATTTTTTTTTTGCCATAAGCATTTCTAAGTCGCAAAAAATTGTTTACAACATTATGAGATGTATTTAAAACCCTACCTATTTCTCCATTCAATTTTCCACACTTTTTAAATGCTTCAATTTTCCCTTGCTCAACCAACGAAAGACTGCATCGACGACCCTTTTTGTTTGCTTACAATGTAATGCTTAAATCTGTTTAAAGACCTCCACAGCAGCCAGCATAATCTCGCAGTAAGACTAAGTAACGAGATTTATGCAATTTTTTTGGAAATAAACGTGGTTAGAGCTAAATTTCTGCAATTGAACCTATCTTTTCGAAACTGTCTAAAAATTAAAATTTGCACAAAATAAAAAGGAATTATTTATTTTTACAAAATTTCTTCATAAATAGTTGTAACAATTACTGATTAATTATCTGTACCAAGAAAGTTATTCTTCTCAATTAAGAATCAAAACTTTGAAAAATGTGAGTCGACCTATCATTTCGATACGCAGTGTAAGTATAGTATAAATTAAAATCTTTTGAGCACTGAGTGTGAGTGAAACAAGTTTTGCCTTTGAAAACGGACAATAAAAACTCACATTTATTTTTGCAACTTCTGATTAATTAAATAGCTTGTCTTAATCCCGACGAAATATTTGGTTATTTTAGTCAGCAACGATATTTTTCTCTCCAATTTCTGACACTTAAATGATTTATAAAACTGCTATGCCATTTCAGATTCTACGAATTTAAAAGGGTTATCAAATTAAATGCTACTAAACCAAACACATAAAAATATCAAACATCAAGTAGATTTTTATTTTAGCCTAGGTAGAAATGATGTGAATGCATTTAAATTAATATCATTTGTTTTCAAAAACTGAATTCAAATATTAATTATGGAGAGTACTTTTTTTGATTCTCATAGAATGTTCTTAATTTCTTCACATATAGGATGGAAGTGTCCAATATGACGTGTACTTGTACCTGCAGTACGAGAGACACGTTCAGCAAGCTTCTGACGAGGTCATTCAAGTACAGTGTGTACCACAGGATGTCGTGGTCAGTAGTCGTATGGGTCACGGAAAGAATAAATTTGACAGAAGTGGAATGCCTCCTAGATTTGGGACCACTCAGGTATTTTGATCTGTACCTAATCTTTGCAATAACTGCATTGAGCAATATTACAAAACTGTTTTAGTACATCCCGTACAGGAAGCGTAATACTTCTTTCGCAGAGAACCTAAAGGAATGGAGTGGCTATACCGTTCCATGTAGCGGAACGGGAGATTTAGAATAGTTTTTTCCGGTAGATTTTGTTTCAAAAATAAATAAAACAAGCTAAAATTTTTATTTTTGATGGCAACAGTAACGATTTGGGTTAAAAATTACACATAACGTTAAAAAGTATTCTTTTTAAATAAAATAATTGAAGAATATGCAACAAGATGCCCGTGACGGAAGGGGACTCGTACGAGTCCCGTTCCATCACAGGCATTTTATTGCATATCGTTCAATTATTTAGCGCGAAATTATTAACTATTAATGTATAATCTTCTACATAGTTCTTGGACAAATCTTTACTGTCAGACAATGGATTGTATGGAAAGGCAAACATCCGGTTTACAGGCGGAATTGACGCATCTATTAGTTTTTAGGGATGTCAACGTTGGCAGATGTTAGCCTCTAAATTCGGCAGAGTCTCATTCAAATGAACGGAACAAGCGCACATCAAATCTTTACTTTCCCCCCATTTAGAAAAACTCGTTTTATCTGGACGTTTGCCAATTCCATACAATCCGTGGTTGGAGAGTACTGTTGCTATCAAAAATAAAAACTTTAGCTTCTTTTATTTGTAATTATGAAACAAAATATACTTAGAAACTTACTTCAAATGTCTCGCTCAGACACATGGAATGGCCCAGTTACATTATATGCCAAACAAGAGCTCCTCGAACTCAAATTTTTGGGAAGGGGAAAAGTTCTTAATTTTCCGAACGGAACTCTAAATTTTTCCGAACATAAAATACGAGTATGTCTTCCATATACGTCCATCTATTGAAAAGGGACATTTAGACATTTAAAGAATTGGAATATTGCTATTAAGTCTTCAAACTTTTCGAATCGTCGTCGAGAGACCACAGAAACCTCCCATCGGGGTGCCCCTGATGCCAAAATGAAATGTCAGCTTACTTACCAAGTAGATGTAGCAGCTTTCGACTCTTGATTAATTCTAACTTGCTACTTCTACTGGACTAGTTAGAAGTAATTTATTGTTACATATGGCTTTACTCAGAAGGGTATTAATCCATTTAAAAAGCAGCCAAGAACAGGAAAAAAAATTACAAAAAACAATTGAACATATAACAAAAGTAACAATTTAAAATCAAAAAGAAATCTAAATTAGAGGATTTCACAATTGTAACAGAAATAAAGAGAAAGTCATTTCAGGGAGTCCATGACTGATCGCGCAGACCAATAAAGCTTTCCGAGTAAATTTTGTTTTTGATCAATCCGGTCAAGTTTTGAGCAGGAGAGGATATGAGTAGCATTCATGTTGCCAGAACCGCAATTTAGACAGGTACTAGATGTTAAGCTATCTTGTGTAGGAGCTCAGTCATGCAATCATGGCCTATAGAGAGCCTAAAAAGGGCCACAGCTTTCGCTCGAGGTTTATTACTGTAAGTCCTCCACATCTCTTGAATTTCGGCCCAAGGTTTGCCGTTCGAGTTGGCTTTGTTTATGGCCGTAAGTTGGTCTTAAATTTGGCTTTTGCAGAAACGAGTAAGGGACTCACTGAGAATGGGACAGTTCGCTTGGCGATTTAAAGAACCTTGCTTGGCCAGGGAGTCAGCCATTTCGTTTCCATGGATGCTCACGTGTGAGGGAACCCACTGGAAGTTAATGGTCTTGTTTGCAGCTCTTAGAAGAATCACGTTTAATTTCTAAGATGATATTTGATTCGGTGATTTGGATCTTTGTAACTGCCTGAATAGCTGCTCTGGAACCCACAGAGATTACAGCTTTGGAGAAGTCGTTTCGTCTAGATTGAAAATTATGGAGTGCCAGGAAAATGGCGTGGATCTCTGCATCAAAGTTTTATTTGAGAGAATCAACAGGTTTTTGGACGGAGAAAAGATTACTATATACACCAGCGCCAGCTTTGTTATACTAAATTGAGCCGTCAATGAAAACACTCAGCCATTCATTTTCAGGGTATTGCTCGTGGAGCATACACAATGCGTTTGCTCTTAGAATGGTGTCTGGGATGTCCTTTTTATCTTGATTGTTAATCTGTAAATGACTCTTGATGTCTGTGAAGTGGAGGTGGTTGACCGTTACCGCTCTCTATAAGGTAATCTGAATACATGTCTCGCAAAAGTCCGCTGCAGGCATCAATTCGAGACACCTGAGTTTTTAGTGTTACAGGGAGAGTGTATTTAATCCGGTGCGCTCTATTTGAAGTAGTTTGATATACGAACATATTGCTTGTTTCTTTATTTCTGAGGCAATGGGAGAGTTACCGGTATAGATTTGCATAGCTAGAGTAGGCGTCGTCTTGACAGCGCCGGAGATCATTCTTAGTACCTTGTTTTGAGAAATTTCTAAAGAGTCGATCTTGTCTTTTGCGACTGTAATCAGAGCTTTACTCCCGTATTTAATGACAGGTTTAATATAGGTGTTATAAGTCCAATTAAGAGCCAACTGGGAGCATCCCCATTTCACACCCGCTAAGCGTTTCGTCATTGGAAGCCTCTTTTCTACTCTTTCTTTAACGTAGGTCACATGGACGTTAAAAATGAATATATTGTCCAAAACCACTCCTAAGTATGTGGTGTCAGTAGATTTCTGCAACGTATCATTGCCTATTAGGAGACTAAAGTCTGCATTTTCGTGTCTAAGTGAAAAAAACTGATATACAGTTTTTGAGTTGTTTATAATTATATTATTTTCCGGAGGACCATAAATGAAGGGACTTCAGGGCTTTGTTCGTAGCGCCTTAAATTAGATCTCTTTGGGCTTGGTAGTTTCTTGCGTTTTTTGTCTCGGTCCAAATGACGAGATCGTCTGCAAACATAGATGCATTGATGCCCTCAGTATTCTTCAGTTTGGTGATTAGGTCATTTATGCAGATATTGAACAGGATGAAGCTAGTTACTGCTCCCTGGGGGAGCTCAATTTTGCTTTGTTTGTACTGAGATTCGTTTTCTATCCATCTAGTTTTCACACATCTTTGGGAGAGAAATCTTTTAAACCAGCTGTTCATGTTTCCACCAATTCCCAAGTCCCGTAATTTTTTCAGGAGCAGGCTTATCCAGATTGTGTCGTATGCTCCCTGAAAATCCACAAAGACTGCCAGGGCACTTTTCTTCAGGTTAAAGCCAGTTTTAACGTTGTGTGGACGAACCTCAGAATTGAGCTTGTGGTGGACATGTCCAAGAAATAGTTGAGTTTAATCTTCCGCCTCCTCTCAAAGGTTTTAGAAAGCAAAGAAGTAAGGGAAATAGGTCTATACGACTTGATTTCTCCACGAGGTTTTCCAGGTCTCGGACAGGAATGACTTTTGCCTTTACCCACTCAATTGGAAAGTTAAACTTACCATTCCAAAACCTGTTACAAATTGATAGAAGATAGATACGTGCATACTGACCAAGGTGGATTAAGAATTCTGGAAAGATATTGTCTGGACCAGGTTGTTTGCCTTTCTTTATCTCTGAAAGAGCTTTGTGCAATTTCTCCCCTGAAAAGTTAGCAGTGAAGAGATTCTCTGATCACACTTCGTTTGGTGTAGGTGCTTTTCGGTAACTTTTCTCAGTGTTCATTTGCTCTTTACTTAGTTTATAACGATCCAAAAAGGATATGTTGAAAATTCTAGCAATTTCAGCTGGGTTGACAATTTCTCTATTCCGATGTTTTATTGGGTGATTTGAGGGATGTTTTCTTTTATTATTAAGGGAGTTCGTGATTTGATATGCTCTTTTTCCGTCAGTTCTGTAGTCCATATGAGCAAGAAAGCTTGTCCACGTTTGTCTCTTGGCCTCTAGTACTTTCCTTTTCATGATTTTCTTTTCGCCAAGTAATAACATCATTTTTGCGTTTTAAATCGGTTTTACCCGTTATGTGTTCAGCCCTGGATTTTGCAAAATCCCTAGCTTCTCTTTGCCTCTCAAAGTCCAGAAAAGTTTGTATTGGTGTGTTCTTCCTCTAGGGATGTTCTTTTTTTGCACACTTTTGAATAGCTGAAGGGAAAGCAGAGTAAACTTTGTAAGGGGAGGCGACACTTGGAGACATTTTGATACAATTATCTAAGTTTACAGCAAAACTTTTCCAATTTGCTTTTTTAAAGTTCCACACGATCCTAGTAGACTTGGCCGGCTGAGATAAGTTGGTATTAACAGTCGTCTTGACCATTCTGTGGCCGATGCCAGGATCACCCAACACCTCCTTGCTGCAGTAATCCACAATATTAGCTGAAATCATAGCCAAGTCTGGGTTCGTCAAACTGCCAGAATAATGGATAAAGGTGCCGGGGTCTTTCTTGGTAGATTAAAGAGTTGACGCGTTACTATCAATAAAGTTTTCGACGATTGCTCCAGTCTGATTGTGGTAGGTATAGCCCTAGTTTGGAGACGCAGCGTTGAAATCACCTACAATGATTGTGTTTCTGTCAGGTGTTATTTGGTCGAGGTCTAGGTTTTTGTTATTTGGTGGGCTGAAAACTCCATAAATTTAGAAATGGGGTGGTGCTAAATGAATAACGAAGATGGCTAGGCGGCTAGAAGTAATTTTTCACATTTTATTTTCCATTCCATTAAAAGAATATTATTCCATTAATCTTCTTTTTTGAATCTTTTTTCTTCTCAGATTTGTTCTCTAATTTAGAGTAGCTTTCAATTTTTACGTTTAAAAAAAATCCCGGAATTTTAGGGTAAAAGTTACTGGCATCCATGTAGCAAGTAACTTAGTCCGCAAATCGTATTTTACCGTAAAATATTACGGTAACCCCCCTCCCCCCGCAAAATGCGATGCAGCAGGTTTGATTTCGCGACCTTCGTAATGGCGGGCGGCTCTGCTGACCATCATACTACTTGGGACACGTGGAATGAGGGGAAATAGTGTTATGTGTTTCGCACAGTAAGTCACGTGTTGTATCAATTGGCGCTGTTTATTTCTTTCAGTACAATTAACTGTAAATATTTTCTGTACTGTTAACACTCTATTTTACAGTCACAAAAGTTTCCTGAATTTTTAACAGTGTAATAAGCATAAAAAAAAGAGAAAAACCGAAATAAAATTTACGCTGAAATAATACGTACAGTGGCTCCCAAAAGTCTTCGTACACCTACGACTTTCAACGAAATAGCCCCCAATCCATTGGTTAGAATTAATATTTCGGAATAGGTATTTAATTATAAGATCTATGATCAATTTTTAACAAAACTACATGACAAGTTTTTAAAAAATATTAAAACTTAATTTTTAAAAAATCAAAAACCAAAAAGTGCCGGAATTTTTATCATACAAAAGTCTTCGTACACTTTATAAAATATCTATATATATTTTTGAATAATCTAACTTTTGATTAAGTTATTAATTAGTAGAATATCATACGGTATTCATAACACCTTTTAAACGTCTGGGAATACATTTCATTCTTTTTCTTTCTTTTTCTTTTTTTTTTTTTTTTGCGTAATTTCTGAATAAGTGTTCAACCACACTTCGAGTCTTACTGTTTCTAGCTCTATTTTCGTTTTAAAGCCCTATTTTCGTAATCTACCCTCCAGATATCTCTAAATACGTTACATTAAGTTAAAATCTGGAGATTGAGGGGGTATTTTCTAAACTTTAGGACAATTTTCGAGGCACTAGACGCAAACGTTGAAAACCGTGTGCTTCTTATAGTTATCTTGATAAAAAACAAAGTTATTTCCAATAACCAAATTTTCGCTAAGAGTTCAAAATTGGTTTTTAAAATATTTAAATGAACAGCATGCTTCATTATTTCATCAAAAAATTAAACTACCAAGTCCTGGTGCTGATATGCACCCTCACACTAGAACACCTCTATACCGTCCTGATAACCGATTCAAACAAGTTCTTAAGATTAAGTTCTTAATTTTTTCTTCTTCTTACAGTTATACAACAATTTAACCAAAAATGTTCAATTACTTTTTATCTGTAAGTAAGACGTGATTCTAAAATTTTTTACTTATTTATCATTGATTTTGCGACGAAAAACGTAAGCTTTCTGTTTTTCGCATGACCAAGAAAATTTTTGCGGGAAAAGGTCGCATTTAATCCAGCTAACCAGAGAACTTGGCGAACAATTTTAGGTGTAAATTAAATGTAAAATGTTTCATTTAACACTGCAGAAACTTTTACAGCACTCAAATGTGTATTTTCATATTTTTTTTTAACTTTAAATCTCCGATCACGTTTTCTCAATTTTGCCGGTTGACCTTTTCTTTCCTTGTTTTCGGTCCGATTCCTTTCTTTAAAGCATTTTATCAAGCACTTTACTATAGAAACAAATAAAATTAACTAATTTAGAGACATTTCAAACCAATTTAACCCTACTGTGGGAAAAACAATTCAAATTTTGAATGTTGTTTGCGGTTTTTTACGAATACCAGCTATTTTACAGTAATAAGCACAATATTAAAGAATAAATTTAAAAAAAAATTAAAGCCAAATGACTTATAAGGGTCAACACAATGCAAAAATATTAATAAAACGGCATATAATAATTTTAATCATGAATTTATTCGAAAATATTTGAGTGTACGATGACTTTTGTGGCGAGTTATTTCTCTGTCTCTTCGTTTTCTGACCCATTTCAGAAAGAAGATCTGTCAATATTTTGAAAAAAACCAATGGGTTGTATTTAGAATGACATAGGAATGATGTGAAAAAAATATTGGAGTTCATATTCGAATTCAGTTTCGAGTTATTTTGGTTTTACTAAAAAATTTCAAAGTGTACGAACACTTTTGGGAGCCACTGTATATGAATTTTTGGTTTTCATATTTTCAGGCTCCTTTTCATCAGTTCGACAGTTGGATGGACATCCTTCGCGGGCGTATGCCAGCAGCGCTTCCTATTACAGAACACGTCAATGTGGGGGAAGAAGTCACCATGCTTGTAAAGGTTAGACATTCAAGTAAGTTTTGATATAAAACGTGTCCTTATCAGGATTTACTAACAGATCTCAAAATATATCACAATGGGGTATAATACAATAAATAAAATTTAACACAATAAAATAAATATAACACAATACATAAAATATAACACAAAACTTTAAGAGTGTTTTTTTTTTTCTGAAAGAGTAGGGTCTGGTGGGGTAAAGTGGTCATAAAATCGTAGGTTTTCAACTTAGGTGGATAATAAGTACAATAAATTCTTTAAACACTACAACTTTTTTTGTTGTTATTTTACATTGCATTATTAAAGAACACGGTACATCAAATTTCAAGGGAAAAAATATTGTTTTAAGTAGTTTTATAACACTTTCATTTCCCTATGTATTTATGACCACTTTACCCCATGGGGTGGGGGAAAGTGGTCATAGCATGGGGTAAAGTGGTCACAGTTTAAAATAGATGCAAAACCGTTATAAATAACCGTAATATTTGTATATTTCGATTATAGTCGATTACAGTTACAAGTATATGCACGAGTATATGCGGGTATACATAAGCATTTATACGTGATTACCTGCAGTATACGTGTCTAAACGAGTACATACGTGTCACGTGTATATACAAGTATATACGCGTATAAACGAACATCATATGCGTGTATGCATTTATTTCTTGAGTATATACATGCATACCTGAGTATATGCGTGAATAGTGGACACATATACGCATATATAGGTATACATACATACATACATTTACGGGTATACACGAGTTATTTCGTGGATATATCCAGTGCGTGTTCGTACATGTCTACTCACGTACATATATATGGAAGCAACGAATATACACGTATGTTTACGTGCAAACACGATTATGTACCAGTATAGACGTATATACGTACATTTACGTTTATATCAGTACATGTATGTATACACAGGTATATCCCCTAATATACATTTATGCTTACAGAGTGAATCCATGGGGCAAAAACCAAAGGGGTGTGTGAGAGGGGAGGATACAAAGCAAAGAATCATAATGAAATTATGGTCGCTGACGCGCTACATGCACACTGAGCCAGAAACTGATGGATGCAAAACAGGCCACAAATTTGTTACACAAACATGATTTACCTGACCGGCTGGTGGCGTGATGGTTAGGCGCTCGCCTTGCAGGTCTGTGGACCTGGGTTCTGAACTGGGGATGCCGGTAGGTGGATTTTCAACATGAAGAAAATCATCAACGCACATGTCGTATGATTATGCGGCATGTAAAAGATCCCTAGGGCTTAGAACTTTTGTACGTTTGGCTTAGAACTCCCTAGGAAAAAATTAAATTCCTAGTGCAATGTCGCATCAAAAAGAGCCCAGGTGCCTCCACCTGGTGGAAACTGGGCGTCAAAAAAACTACTGTGTCATATGCATCAGCGCCTTAATGGTGACACATAAAAAACTGATGCATTGTATGATTGTAGGGAAGCGCACTGGGTCTGGTTATGGCCCAGACGCCTCTTCAGGTGGGTCTCTTGTACAGCCCAATTGGAAGAAAAAAGATGATTTTAACCAACATTTTAGTTCTTAAGAAATATTTAGAGCAGATGTTAAAGTTACGGCCTGTAGTAGCTCTAATCCACGCATCGCAACAAAGGCACAGCGACTGATAAAAGTTTTTCAAAAGTCTCATTATTGCAACAGAGAGTGTTTTGTGATTACGACGCATGTATTACAGCAACCGGCCACAATGTTCATCAATAACTTTAACACTTTCTTAAGATCTAAAATGTTGTGTAAAATTGTCTTTGTGTAATAAATTTGTGACCTGTTTTGCATCCCTCAGTTTCTGGCTTTGCGTGCATGTACCGCGTCAGCGTTGTGTTTGTGACCATATGTTTCTTATGATTCTTGTTTCTTCTACTCCCTTCTTACATCTTTTAAGAATTTACCCAAGAGTTTAATCTTACCCTGTGTACGTGTATATCATATGCTTGTGTGTAAGTGTCTACTCGAGTTACGAGTACGTACGCATATATACGTGTCTACCTGAGAAAATAAGTGTTCGTATATATACGAGTATAAGCGGGTATATACGTGTATAGTCGAACGTATGCCTTTATAGAGAAAAAATACTTGCAGATACCCATATACTATGCGTTTATTGGTGCATTTATGTGAATGCGTATGTATACGTGCCTACACGAGTATATGCACATGCATACGCATATACTCGTATATTTAACCGTGTTTACTGTAAAAACAATACATATTAAGTAAAATCAATATTTCATTTGTGTCTGCCTCATATTTAAAGATTACGTGACGTTAGAAGGACAATATTCGTTAAGCCTAATATTATGACCACTTTACCCCATCTTACTTAAATTGTTCTGAAAAATTAACCAAAATATATTCAGTTAACTGCTAATGAGTAAGAGTTCTTGAGACATGTAGGAAGCTTCCTGTGCAGTCAATCTGTTCATAATTCTACCAAACAAAATTTTCCAAGAAAGTTAAAAGAGGTGTTCAGATTTTGAAATTTTTCATATTCACACAAAGTATTTTATTTTACCAAATAAAATTTTGCCAGATGTGAAATTTTGTATTCAAAATGTAGTTTCTACCTGCCCTATCCTAAAATAAAATTTTCACGTTCATTCGAACATTTATTTCCAAGCTATAGCCATTTATCTGACAAATGACCACTTTACCCCATTGACCACTTTCCCCCACCAGACCCTATGCTTAAAAACATAGGATTTGACCATTTTAAGAATAATTTGACAAAGTTTAATATGTTTAACAACTATTTTGATCGGTGCGCAGATTCAATTTCATTCTTTACGCATCTGCACATGACATCAGAAGTGATGAAATGCCATTCACTGATGTCAATCAGCGCAGAACGCAATATTTAATTTACTTCTTTACTTACATGTACATACTGGCAACCATATGGTTGATATGGCGTAGAGCGCAATATTTAATTTGCTTCTTAATTATCATAATCTGGAAACGCGGTAGACAGCAAGCGTAAGCATTCAGCGCGCCAGTAGAGTAGCATGCCAAAATTCATCATTTCTGACATCATAAAGACAACGCCTTGTTTGAAAAATTGGACATTTTGAAAAATTCATTAAAAAATAAACGTTTTGAAATAAAAGTTTTTTTCTCGCTCCATGTTTTTTTTTTTTTTTTTTTGCTCATTCTATCAACTTCAGTGACTTAAAGAAGTACTTTTGACTGATGGAAACAACCCCATTCAGAAATCAAAATGTACAACTTTGTAATGAATACTTGGTTCCTTAAATATCGAAATTAAATTTAAAATAGTACATATTCGCTGTTGCTACAAAATATTAGGGGTACCGGAATGTAGTCTCGTGTTTTTCAAGCAAATAATTTTTGCTATTTTTTTTTATTTAAATTTTTAATCAATGCTGTAACTACCTGTATTATCAACATCCTTTTTTCACATAGCGTGAAAATTTCCTATCTCGTATCATCAAAACCATCTGGTTTTGGGTAAAAGAATCTGGAGTTGTCATTTTGGATATAAGTCTAATTTTCTTCAAGTTTTTTGTCACTCAGAAAGGTGTTGTAGCGATCGGTACAAAGGGAAGAGAGTGCAATAGTATATTCCAATGAATTTCAATAGAAAAGGCGTGATTCTGAAACATGACTATGAAAGAATACATCATTCAAGACGAACTCAGGAAAAAAATTATCAATTTTAGTGGGTTGGCTCACCCATTCTATTCTCCCGACATAGCACCACCTGATTTCCCTTTGTTTTGCTCGCTTTGTTACAAACCAGATGAAAATATTCTTGACATCCACTATATCTTCTCCAGATATTTTGCTCCAAAAATAATTTATTTGAACACTGCATGACAAAAGGTAGTTGAAACCCAGAGAAATATCATTATTCGTTAAAAGTAAAAACCAGGTAAACCTTATTGCTTGGAAAAAAACAACATTGCTTTTAAGTTTTCTTTATATCTCTCCTACTCATCTTCTACTATTTTCCGCAGATGGTGTTGAAGCAAAGGTCATTGATTGTGTTGCAAGCGATGGGACTGCTGAAAATGAACAATTGCTTAGTGATTCCAACGGGTAAAATGTTTTACATCAAAAAATTTATGCTTAATATTTTATGATGAATATATTTTTTTATCATTTCAAGTTTTATCGCAAAAATGCATTTATGTACTTATTTATTTGTTTATTTTTGCAACACTTTATGTCTTAAATACTGCTTGAAATATCTAAATCTAAACGCAATTTAGCATTATTGCCCGAATTTAAGTTCAATCAAAAAGGTAAGTCAAATACTTGCAAAAATATTGCATGACCATGTTTTCAGTTTCGGATGACTCATTCATCAGTGCACAGGAAAAAAAATACAGAAATAGTGTATGGCGAAACTCGCTTTTATTTTGTTACATCGTATCTGGGAAATTCCAACGTAACATGTGTAACATTTTTACCCTATTCTTTCTTTTCAAAGTACTTTTTCATTAGCTCTGCATCAAAAAAAAAAAAAAAAACAAGCTTCTGTTAATGTTATGTTATTTTACATCCTTTAATAGAACAGATAAATGCACAATCTAATTATTCTCAGTTTCTTACGAATAATTATGAATTTTATAAAGCTTGTTTTCTCATACGTTACACACATAAAGTCCGAACTCAACCAGCTCGGCCCGTACTCTTTGCACCGACAGGCCATTTTTGATGAATCTTGACAAGACAGAAATTTTAAACTTAAACCTATAGATTTATACCTACATATGGCTACAAATTTTGTACGTTTTTGTAACTTTCTTTTATGTTTTTAAGTGTTTAATTTGTTGTAATCTTGCTAAATATTGCGTTTATTTCATTTAAAATTACCTTACTTTTGATGTTTTACTTGTGTATATTTTCCTCTGTTTTGTCCATTAAAACATAGGAGTCTATAGGTTGGCAAGAAATTTACGAGACATCCCCCAAGTAGGCCTTATGTTTGGCGACTAATTTTTAGAGTCAAATTTGGAGAGCAATTGCCAGATATCGCCAAGTTTGGCGTATTTGGAGGCATTTCGAGCCTAACAGATAACGCGATCGAGATTGATATTTGGATAATACTTTAGCGATCTACAGACATTATTTGTAGAAATTGTAAATACATTTCCTGTGTTTTCAAAAGAACCGAGTCATTATTTCAAGATTACCTGATGTAAAAGTGCTACTAGTTACAATAGCATAAACTTCTTTCAGATGCACTGTTGATGCTGCAATATTTCCACCTCTTCAAGAGAAAACCAACAGCAAGACCGGCATCAAAATGATTCATACTACTTTTCCCGCTTTCAAGTTCCCGGAAAGGGAGAATCTGCATTTGCAGTGCAGAGTGTTGATTTGCAACTCCACTTGCCCACTGGTGAGAAATTTTAACAATAACCACAATCACTTTTTTTAGGAATCGATGTTAACCGGGGAAAACTCCAGTGGGGTCCTAAGTAACTCCGGTCACTTAAAACCTTCTATTCTCGAGTGTGAAATTCTACAGATATGAACCCACACTTCAGCGTCTTAATTTCCAAATGTTTTCTTTGAAGAGCACCTGCCGGTAGGGTAACGGCACCAGAAATAAAAGGGTTCAGTAACAGACTGTCGTAAGTTTGGATTCAAATAATAAGAACTTTAGGCGGGTAAAACTGATGTAGCTGCGACCCATGAATAGGGTGCAACCATCTAGTGTTTATCACAGTGAATTTTTTTTTATGAGTCAGTTGGTATTTACAAAACAGTGGTGGAAGTTATGCACAGCCACCACGAGGTCTGGAAGTGTTTCATGTTCATTCGAATTCAATAAGGTTCAGTTCGAAAAATAAAGAACTTTTGCACATTTTGAAGAGAAAAGGGGAATTCTGTCCAACAGACATCCTTTCCTCATCCTATCTGTTACTGGGTTTCATCAGCATTGTCGGTGTCTGTTACTGGGAGTTGGACCTATTTTTCAAAATTGAGCAAAAAAAAAAAAAAAAAAAAAAAAAAATAGAATTAACTAATTTAGAGGATCCAGAAGCACCCAAACGTTAGATGAGATATACTTGCATGAGAGGAAAATAGTTTTTTAAAAGTCTAAATACAATAAAGGGCTCAGAAAATTGAATTAACCTGAGAGCGACGTCTTAAGCATTTCTGTTTCTGGTGCCGTTACCCTAGTTTGTGTTTTTTAGTTGTTGAAAATCCGCATTCATTTTTTGGAAGGAGATTTGCAATAGACCAAATCCAGAAAACCTAGATATCTTGTGTTAAATGTGAACAATTTATTAGCAGGGCTCACTTGCAGGGTTCATTAAATAAATGTGAAATTTAATATGGGTATGTGTCTTTTCAGTGTTTTTCTTTAATTCGTTCTCTTTTTTTTATTGAAATGAAGTGTTTCTTGGAAACGTGTTACAGTAATCAATTTAAAGCCTCGAGTTGTTTTTTATGTGCAAAAATATCTATTTTACCAATTGACAATTTTTGTTAAAATTTATTTGTACTAATTGCATTAAGCGAAAATTAATAAATGGTGGTCATACAGGTACCCCGCGCGAGCTTTTGTGTGCTGTTTTGAACGAGAGTTCTACTTATCTCCGCATCATCCCACCACTTAGCTACCGCCTTAGGTTTACGCGAGTTCTACTGGGTTAAGTGTTAACTACAGTTGGTTCTTTATTTGACGATTCTCTATTTAACGACTTTCTCTGTTTGAAGACGATTTTTCACAGTATCGAACACTTCACTAAAGCTTTAGAACTACCCTATTTAAGGACGCATTCTACTTAAGAACGATTTATCGTGGTCCCTTAAAAGTCGTTAAATAGAGAATCAACTGCAATTTTTATAAAACTATACCTTTTGTAGCTTTTCCCCATTGAAATTTATTGCGTGTATACCCTTTTTTGCACCCCCATCTTCTCCAGTAAATTTTAAAATGTGGGCCTAAATTCGAAGCTCAGTGACACAGTAGTAGCGCTTCGCGCACCCACACCACCGGCCCGGGTTGGGCATAGTTGACTCAGCCGTTCATCCCTTCAGTGGGTCAATAAAATGAGTACCAAGCGTGCTTGGGAACCAAACACTGGGTGTTCTGCCTTAGGCTAATCATCCAACCGGAACATCTGTCCTGCAGCCCAGAGCTCCCCCTGGTCAAAAAACTGAGTTGGGCACAGTAGGGCTTGGCGTACCACAGGGTTTGGTTTGGGCCTAAATTCTGCCTATGAATTTGATTTTTTTCTTTTCTTTAAATTCTTGAAACTAGGAGAGTTGTTCCAAATCTCGCTGGAGCACACGAGGACGGTCAAGATCCACGAGAACCTCTTCTCGGAACACTATCTTACGAGAGATGGGAGTTTTCAACTCGGTTGAAGTGAGAACTCCCCATGTCGAGAAAAAGACTCACACCACAAGTGCTGCGAGTGTGAAAGAACCTGCGAGTAAGTAGTGACTTAACTAATTTTTATATGAAAGTTGTATGATTATTTTTTTGTATTAGATATTCAAAGAAATTGCAAATAGTCACGTGATTTTAAGCAACCAGTGCCAAAGTGGATGCCAACGTCAAACGAAAGAGAGGCATCAGGCTTTCGTTAGAGTGATATTAATGATCAATCTTACCATGACAAGGTAAAGGACACTATTTGCAAAAAAATTTTTTTGCAATTTTGTCATCTATTGTACTAATGCATTATTTACAAGCTTGGTTATTTGGTTTTTGCTGAAAATTAAGCACGGAAAAATCATCAGACAGCAGCATTTCCCAACTTTTAGTATGAATTTCAAAACGCGTATCTTCAAATACAGTAGAACTCTAATTATCCGATATCGGATGCTATTCGGAGTATCAAAAACTCGGATAAGTGGATATTTCTAAAAAGAAAAAAAGGCAAATTTTAGTTAATTACTGTTTTTTTTTTTTTTGTTTTTTTTTGAAAATGAGGCAAAAAAAATATCGAAAAAAAGAGCTTTTAATTAATCAAATGAAAAAGTAACCCTTTTACATGTTAAGCGCATTCAGAAGTGTACTAACATTAGTACAGTATGTACGTACCCTACTTGAACTGAAAGTTATTGTTTGCTGAATATCTGGGTGAAAAAAGTAAACTGTTGGACTGACTTCGCGAAGGGAAATAGCGCAGAGACAAAATCATTTTGCAAATCGCAATACCTTTCTGTCTTAATTTACTATTTAAAACTGATTCCTATAATCAGTGATTCGGATAGTAGGAGTTCAGATAATTAAAGTTCTACTGTATCTCAAAAACTTATTTCTGTCATTTGCCTTTCACAACAGATTATTCGTGATTGCTAAAAATCCGCGACCGTGAATCAGAATAATTCACTGATACCAAAAGAGAATTTAAAATTCTTACTCTGGAACTCGTTTACAGGGTGCGGTAGATAAGTAATGAGACTGGCCGCCGAGCGGCTCCTCAGTCGCTCGTAGTGGGGTCTCCACTGGGGGATCAGTGCTAGCAATCTGCCCGCAGTCGCGTCGAAGCTCTGGCACAGTGAAGGTCGAGCTTCGCTTAAACGTTGTTTGCGTGCTCGTGACACTTGTGAAAACGCAGTGAGTAAAATTCAGTGGGTACGCTATCAAGCACCATTTCTTTTAAAGTTTTATCTGAAATTTCCATTTCGGAAAGGTGGAGTCAAGTTTTCCCACTTCTGCTTATCGATGAGTTCATGGTAGTCTCTCAGCTTCGAAATTGAAATCTGTAATTGTAAATTTTCAATGTCCAGTTGAATTTTTCGAATTTGTCTTCGTAATCTGACGCAAACCAAGTTATCTGATGACGATCGTCTGCATTCTCCAGTGTTGTATTTTTTAGATTTCTCAAAGTATCCAGTGTACAGAACTACAATATTGTTGATGACGTGATTCAAGAACATGGTTTCCGTCGGAGGACGATGGCAAAGTTGATGAATTTGATTGGACAACAAAAATTTATAACTCCAGATTTCAATTCTGAGAGACTACCTTGAGCTCATTGATAGGGGGGGGGGGGGACTTGAGTGTGGAAACTCAAATCCTCCACCTAAAATGGGAATTTCATATAAAACTTTGAAAGAAATGGTACTTGATGGCGTACCTACTGAATTGTATGATTTACAAAACCTCACGTTATACTCAAACAATGAGACGATGCTTAAAATTAGACAAAGAAGCGTCACCCACCCACAGTTTGTTGTCTAACCAAGAGAGATGGATTTCTCAAAGTCAGGTTAGACTCCAGAAATATTACCCCACAATGCATCACTAAGGCCAAGCATTGGTAGGAGTCAAGATAATAAGTCCGACTCGCCAGCCGAACTATACATATCGCATATAAACTTTCAATTTTGTTATGAGCTAAGGAGAAAATCAACTTTTTCTTTCTATATGTAAGAAATGCTCTTATAACTTTTTTTTTTCGATATTTATGTAAGGAATAGTTAAACACATTTTTACAAATAATGACTTCTGATACTTTTTCTCAAAGTACAGAGCCCTACGGTGTTGGTCAGTTTTGAGGTCATATTGGCCAAATTCAAAGCATGTGTGGAACTTTAAAATATAGTTCATTATTAAAATGATCACATGCGGTCCTAGTCTTAAGTGATATTACACAAAATTTATCAAATTTTCATTTTATGATATTATTGTAACTTTTCCCAGTTTTTATGCAATAATGGTCAACTTCAAGGCGTGGGCGAACCCTCAAGATATTTTTTTCTGTCGAAATCCTTTTGCGTGACTAAATATCTTTACAAAAAGCAACTTTTCCGCACTATGAACGTGGTTTAATAATGCGTTAATTTATCCGATTTTGATTTTTATCTCCACCCTAGTGCACACCCTCATGCTACAAACTAATTTTGTACCAAATTTCATGAAAATCGACCGAACGGTTTAGGCGCTATTCGCGTCACAAAGATTCGGACAAACTGTAAGCTTTATTATTAATAAAAAGATATACATTTAGTTTTTATGCATAATGCTCATAGAAAATGGGGTTGGAAAAAGGATGTTGCATTTTCAGTGTAAAATTCAGGTCTCCGACGGTTAATTTTCATAGCTATGAGAAATTAACTGTCATCATTACAACATCTAGTCACTTTCTCCCAATTAGATTCTCCCGTTGATGAGCATTCGTCACGCGTGGCTGTTCACGCATGACTGGATTGCTTCTGATGGACGAGGGGGAAAATGTATACGCATCGGTTAATGCTTCATGTTATACAGATTTTTTATTAAGAGAACAGGAAATGACACTAAATGAAACTCACAACAGATCTGAATAGCTCTAACAACGACCTTTGTTTTGTTCAAGTTGGTGATTGATTTGGCTACAAGTTAAATCAGTCTGTAAAAACTTATTAATAAACTTCATTCCATTTCTTATCCTGAAAATGTCTACCTTGTTATTCATCAATAGTTTTTCATTCAGTTCAAATGTATATTTATATCTAGCTCAAATCTTGCAGCTCAATTTTCACCCACTTCCTCTGGTCGGATTCTTTTGAAATTTCGCATGCAACCTAAGACCCGATGGGAATGCAGTATTCTATATTAAAAATAAAACTTATTTATAGTCAAATTTATTCGCTAATAATGATTAGTTATTCTAACTTTAATCAACATTTTGCAAGAATTTTCTCATTTGATGACAAAAAAATGATCACAAAAGTTGGAAATATGTTTATGTAGAAACCATTAATTTTTCTGCATCAGATTAAAATTTGTTCCAATGTTCCAAGGAAATTAGAGAGCGAATTATATCTGTTTTTAACTAATTTTATGCTAAAATGTAGGTGAACCTTCAATTGTAAATATCATTGTTGATCACGATCATTGTTAAGCAATGCTTTTGTTAAAACCTATCTCAAATTTTAAAGCA
This sequence comes from Uloborus diversus, assembly GCF_026930045.1. Taxonomy (NCBI): domain Eukaryota; kingdom Metazoa; phylum Arthropoda; class Arachnida; order Araneae; family Uloboridae; genus Uloborus; species Uloborus diversus. Next base: position 113,967,374 of record NC_072732.1, on the reverse strand, counting down.
ATATAAGTACGGTCACCACACACGGGGGGCACTGACTTATATACAGGGTGACAAGAAATAACTTAGACACACATAATATATTATAACTTTAACGCTAATGAAAATATTACGACCAAACTTCAAAACAAATATGAATACATTATTTCGTCTACGTATATTTAAAATTTTCTAAGTGACTACCTTTAGGATTGATACAGAGCTTTAAACGTGTCAAAGTTTTCTGCTCTGGGCCGCAACTCACTTATTGATATTTTATCCCATGCCTTGCATAAGGATTTCTTTTCTTTGGATGCCAAAGTTTTATGAGGTTTAGCACACACCCTTGTCTCCACGATGGATCAAGCAGAATAATAGATTGGGTTCAAATCTGGGGAATACGTTGACCATTCTTGAGCTCCGATGAAGTCCGGAAAATGTGTTTGCACCAACCTCGAGTGCCTTAGCTATGTGTGCAGGTGTGGAATTCTGTTATAAGGTTCATCTTTTGCTTCCAAAGAACTATTGCAACCAAGACATTATCTTCCAAAATGTGTTTGCGATATGTTTCTTGACTAATTTTATCCCCTGATCAACAAGAAACAAGTGATATTTCCCCTCTATCTCACCCCAAACCATTAGGTTGGGGTCGTTGACACCGTTTAACAATGCAAGAAGGTCTTGGAGACAAGGTTGTGTTGTAAACTTCACAAAACTTTTGCATCCCTAAAGAAATCCTTATGCAAGGAGTTGGATAAAATATCGGTAAGTGAGTTGCGGCCCAGAGCCAAAAATTTTGTAACACGATTAAAGCTCTGTATTAATCTTAAAAGTAGCCACTTTTAAAACTTGTAAATATGTTAGACAAAATAGTGTATTCATATTCACTTTGGAGTTTAGTCGTAATATTTTCATCAGCATTAAACTTATGGTGTATTATGTGGGTTAAGTTATTTCTTGTCACCCTGTACTTGCTTGATTAAAATTTCACTACGAAACTAGAATCATTTGAAAGAACTTTTGAGACATTAATTATGATTAGTTCATATTTGGTACAAAATAATGCTACGGAACACTACTTTCGTTTGTTTCGAAAGTAATGTGGGGAAGCCAAATCTAACAAACATTCTAAGGAAGAAATTCGTAAAATCACTATTTCTATTTTTACATGCTCGAAACACTTCTGCCGTCTTCTAGTGGCTTTAGGCTACAACCTTCTTTTCATTCTTCGCCACTTGAGTTCTTCGTTAATTGCTGGTCCTCGGATAGTACATTTTTGAATTGAAAATACCAGAATATCAGTTGCTAGCCAGTTAGATGTTTTTCTGTTTTTTAAGCTATAGTAATATACACAAGGTCCGACGAATCCTGACGCCATGTCACCTAGGCGTCTAAAAAATGCCTTGGCGACTAATTGTTTAAGAGCAAGTGTCTTGATGCTCTGCATGTTTCTTTGAAATTTGAAAATAAATTTGTCCGGAGCTAATAAGTTTTTCCTGGAGGATTTTACAATTTTTGTCAATCTCTGCATATCTTCACTTCAGAGCAACAGTAAGACATCTAATCCCAGGAATAACACTAAAATATCCTACTGTTGCTCTGATGCGACGATATGTATACAGGCCCGGCATTTCGAATTTTCTAGAGGGTGCAAAGGGTTTTAACATTGTTGAATATGTGCAAAGAGATGGCGTATTAAATAAAAAAAAACGAGGGGGCAAAGGGGATGAACTGATTGTAAATTATGCCAAAAAATAACAAGAATCACGTCCACCTACATGCAAATACATTGATTGCGCGGGGGGGGGGGCAGTTAAAATCCCTCCTAAACCCCCGTATTAGACAGTTCAGCTTGTGCTTTCAGTAATTTCCATCTGTTCTTGTATCTGGAGAAATTCATGTCCGGGTATCCCTATCCACAGAAGAAGATTTAGATGTGACACGGTGACTCTACTCATTGGCGACACTTTTATGACACCGGACTGCAAAATCTTATCCTCAAGTATGGGACTTGAACACAAGACTCACACAAGACAAGCACAAGTTGTTACACTTGCATCCACAAGTGTAACAACTCCTTTGGTTCTAGTGTTGAGAGGTAGCTAAAATATTGCTGAATCTTTTGCAATAAATCTTTCCGAGTAATTATGATTTGTTTCTTTTTATCGGCTGTGGGGTATTCACGTTCCGGAACTCCCCACAAAATCAATATGGTAATCCATACACCAATTATTATTCTCTGAACCATGCACATAAGGGAATCTATAAAGAGAATGTCCAATAAATGCATTTCCAATTCATTTATATCATGTCTGAATTACTATTCGAATTACACTTAAGCACTATTAATTACTTTGTGAAAGCATTTTGGTATTTTTATTTACAGATCTCGCCGTGGTTTATACATGTTACAGTGAAAGACCGAAATCGGAGAATGGCAAGATTCACCGGTGATTCGCCAATGTCTTTAATAAGTGAATTTCGTCATTCACCAGTGAATGTCGACATTTACCAGGTTTCAGTCTTTCTCAGTAACGTATACATGATTCAGGAAGTACATCATCACAGATATTCAATATTTTTTAATATTTTTTTTCTTAGCACCACGCCCGGATGATATGTTCTGCTTGAATTCGGCTCGCATGGTCATCATCATCGGCATCTTGTTGGGTGTCCTCCTCGTGTCTCTGGTTGTCACCATCTGCACTTGCGTTCGTGCTCGAGAGCTCCGCAGACGACTCGCTCAGCGACAGACCCTCCCCTATGGAAAGGTGCACGAATACTCCTGACAATTCCCGAAAGAGGAGGGACCCTCCAAAAGTGTCGTCCAAAAGACCGAGGTCCCGAACTGCTTCATCAAGGAAGTAGAAGTTCCTAAGTTCTTTTTGAAAGAACTGGATGTTTCTAAGTACTTGATTAAAGAATTAGAAGCTCCAAAATATCTCCTAGAGGAATTCGAACCACCGGAATGTTTCGTCAAAGAGATGGAGTCGGAGTTTTCTCGTCAAGAGATGGAGCTTAGCAAGTGTTTTTACCAAGAATCGCCAAAACGCTTTCTTCCAGAACTGGAGGCTCCGAGATATGAAGATGTCATTAAGACTTTTAAGCCTCCACCGATTGCCGGCTTACGTAAAAAGAAAAAGAGGATTGAAGAGATAGAGACAGAAATAGCTATATAGGCTTAATGACTTGCTGTGTATTTCAAAAGGACTAAATTGCTAGAGAGCTATGAAGTAACTGCGCCTGATGTGACCAAAACAATTCACATTGCATGAGAATATTTCTTAAACATCAACGTGGTTAGTTTTAAATATTTCTGCATCAAAATAGCACATTTCACACTGCTTCAAAAAAAGTATCGATGATATATCAGTATTTTGGACAAAATACTTCGTTTTTTCCTTCATAACAATAGCGTGGTTGTTTAAGAGAGATGTTCTCCTTCAGTCAAAATGCTCTCAAAATATGTTTTTAAGTTATGGAATAGATTTTTTTTTTTATTCGTACATAGACTATATGAATATTTGACGTATGCAAAAATTCTACTGCGGAAGAACATTAAGTGATAGCATAGTGATTTTTTTTACGTGTGATTTACGGCAAATGTAAGTAAATGTTGAGGACTTATTAGAACTATTATAAATTAGGAGAAGTTTGGTTGGATTTAGTATATTTTAGTTCTTTCAAAAAATGGTCACGCATATTTATAAGAACATTGTAGATATTTACCTATTTATTCACTCATCTTAGTTGTTCATTGTCATAAACATGTCATTATTTATTTATTTATTTATTTACGAATACTATTTATTAAAATATTTTTTAAACATAGAATTTCTGTGTTAAATGTTTGAAAATAACTCCTGATCGACACTACACGAATGTTCTCGTTTACGTATATTTATTATACAGGATGTTCCGTTTTAACCTTCAAGACCTTTATATTTTCGCAACCCTTAGTTCTAGATTTATACTTCCAATTGCAAAAATGTTCAAAATCAGATGCAGAGTTAAAATATTGAAAGTTTGAAGTAAAAATAAAAATAGTCAAAAAATACAAAATTTAACTTTTCATACGAGCCCCATGTCCCCTAACTTATTATTAATTAACAGACAAAAATTATTAATGACAAATATTAAAATACCTTTGCTTAAAAAGTAAAAGCAAATAAAACAACATTAAAAGCACAAATGTGCAGGAACACTGCATACACGTGTTTTGGCGTTACAAGGAATGCATTTTTTAATGTACAAAATCTGAGCTTATGGATATAAAGACATCCGACAAAAGTCGGATTTTTTTGTTGGATGTCTTTTCATTGCTTAGCTCTTATTTCATGCACTAAAAAAAGTTCCTTGCAACGCAGAAACACGTGTCTGCAGCGTTCTTGTACATTTATGCTTTTAACGTTGTTTTTTGGCTTTTAAAAATTATTAATGTTTGGCGGACTAGAACTATAATAGATCGATGTAACTTGTTTTAATTCCAACTTGATTAACCATACCTTTTATTTATTTATTTGTTTGTTTGTTTTTAATTTTAAAAGTAGCTTTTTTGTAAAATTTTTGACACAAACAAAATTTTTTACATAATGCACAGTTACATTTTAGCTGGAATTTTGTTTTAAAATCTATAATATGGTCTATACTATTATTCCAAGAAGTTCGAAAGTCATTACGAGTGTGTCGGTGGTTCGTCTTAAAGCGTAATTGGCACTCGGTACTCGGCCGAGTAGTGAAAGGTCGAGTACTCGGTACCCGGCCAAACTGCTACTCGGTACGTCTCTAGTGAAGCTCAAATTAAAACTCTCTCTTTTCATTCGTGGGCACCTATGACCATATGACACAAATGGGGTCGTTCCGAAATTTTAAAAGTATTTTTTTTTCTGGAACAGCATGCTTAAAAACATAGGATTTGACTATTTTTAAATTAATTTGACAAAGTTTAATATTTTTTAACAATTATTTTAATCGGTGCGCAGTTTTAATTTCATTTTTTTTCGCTTCTGCACATGACATCACAAGTGATGAAATGCCATTCACTGATGCCATTAACGCAGAGCGCAACATTTAATTTGCTTCTTTACTCATATGTAATGGCAACGATATGGTTGATAACAAGCATAGAGCACAATATTTAATTCGCTTCTTGATTATCATATCGTAGAAACGCGGTAGACAGCAAGCGTAAGCATTTAGCCAGTAGAATAGCGTGCCAAAGTTCATCACTTCACAAAGACTACACCTTGTTTGAAAAAGCGGACATTCAAAAAAATTAACTAAAAATTGAACGTTTTGAAAATAAAAGTTTTTCCTTCTCCAAGTTTTTTTTTTTTTTTTTGCTCATTTAATCAACATCAGCGATTAAAAGTAGTATTTTTGCCAGATGGAAACAACCACATTCTAAGAGAAATTTCTGTTATTCTCAATACGTGCCATTTTGAATGTTCTTTTCCATTAACAATTTTTTGTCGCTTCCAATCGTCTAAAACAGAACGTCTGATAAAGAATGTTGGATTTTTCAGACTTTAAGTTGGATAAAAATGCTGCTTAATAGTGTGTTATTTAGTCAGATCATTGGTTGGAACGCAACCAAAAAAAAATTCATTCAAGTAAATTTTTTTACCGTTGTTTTTATTCAAATAAAGAAACACTTTAAAAAGAAAAAATCTTTTTATGGCTTCAATGGGAGTGACTCTCCATAAGTCGGCTCCTATAAGTTCCAAAACAGTGTAGCATGCTGCTACACTCTATGGATTCAGACGCTTTAATGCTTGAACGAGGCGAGACATTATTGAAAAAGGATAGACATCCTTTATTAACAATTCGGTAATAAAGTAATATCCAAAAAAAAAAAAACAGTCAAATCAATGCTGTATGAGAACATTTATCATTTGTATGGAAAACACAAAGAAGCTCAAATAATATACTTTCACATATACAATTTTTTTTTATTACAGTGGGTTTTTAGTAATATTAAAAAAAGTTAGCGTATTTGCATTTTTGTCTCGCTATTTAATATAGCTGCGAAATTAAAATTTTCAAAAACCAAAACCACTAACATGTATACCAACACAATTAAGTCTCAGTCAACGAATAACAAATCAACTTTCTTTTTTGCTGGACGACTAAATTTAAAAAAAAAAAAAAAATCTTTTTCTAGAAAGGGCCAGAATAAAGAAGGTAAGTGTAATTTCCTTGAAATTCGACTTAAAAATTTTGAAATGGATCATAGCAACATATCGCTCAAAAAGAAATAAATAATACATACATACTTTTTTTAAACTAAGTTAAGACAGTTCATTTCTTTAACTTCTTCAATAAAACCGATAGTTAAAAAGAATTCTCTTCTTCAGTTTTCTGTCGAAGTCTGGTCTGATGAATCTTCATCGGGGCTTTGCTCCGGTATATCTCGCAATCCTCTTTCTAGAAAGCGCAATTTTGTTCCCGCTGAAACATTTTCTCTAGAACCCAGATAAGCTGCTTCAACCGATCCTCTTCTAGCTTCATCCTGATCTGTTCCCAAAGATTTTTCCTGGGATTCCTTCAGCAGCTTTTGCTGTAGCACTTCTTCTGTGACTTCTTCCCACTGAACGATTGATTTTGACCTGCTGCGTGAGAAACCTGGTTCCACTCTTTCTCGACTAGTCGCTTGCGATGGGGACAACTTAGCTGAGCTTCTGGATTGCGATGAGGACAACTTAGCTGAGCTTCTGGATTGCGATGGGGACAACTTAGCTGAGCTTCTGGATTGCGATGAGGACAACTTAGCTGAGCTTCTGGATTGCGATGGGGACAACTTAGCTGAGCTTCTAGATTGCGATGGGGTCGGTATTGCTAATTGAGATGGTAGCAACTTTGGTCCACTAGTGTCGAGTCTTGCCCCACTGCGAGAAGTGGATGGAGTAACAGCTGCATCTTCTCTGAAGGGCTCATCTGTTTCTTCAGCTTGTTGCAGTTCTAAATCTTTTTCATACAGAGCTATGAGAGTGTTAGCTAGGCATTCAAGGGGTCTCTCGGGACGCCTTATTGCAATTTCACATAAAGCCTCAGTGAGATACTTGCCAACAGTTTCCTTGAGATATTCCGTGTTCATGGATCTTAACTTTTATTCATCTATGTAAAAAAAAAATCAAGAAATAAATCTATACTAATATTATAAAGAGAGAGGACGAATTTTTGTGTGTTTATATGTTCGAGGTAATCTCAGGAACTATGGCAACTATTTAAAAATTCTTTCACTTTATGAAAGGTGCCTTCTTACTGAGTAACATAGGCTATAATTCGAAAAAAATCCGATAAATAGTTCGTTTTTATTCCAATTTAGGCCCACATTTCACGTAAATTGCCTATTATTGGCTATTAAAGGGGTGAAAAATTACTTGCACATATTAATATTTTATATCGTTGAAAAGGGTAGAATTTTCCGCGTTCTGAGCGATTTGTTTCAATGCTCTAACTTCATTACGACGGTGCAATTTGCGTGTTTATCTCGAACTTTTTTAGGCTTAGCTGAAATTTTGGCAATACTTTCTTCATTAAATCTATCAATAAAAATTGAAAGAATTGTCCCACAGTTTTCTTTTTGACACCGTTGGAAAAAGCGACATTTTTTACTCCAGGAATATCTCGACTTATGGTCGAAAAAATAACCTTCTATCTCCAAAGGAAAAAAAGTTACAAGCCGTTAAAAATAAAGTTCGAATAAATCTAATCTCCATTAAAATTACTGATGTTTTGTTTCGCATTGCCATGGTTACGTCTTTTAGCTTCGCTTCATTTTAATTTCTTAAAGGTCCACAAACGTGGCGCCACGGAATTATAAGCAATGGGCAAATATTTTCGCCAATTCTGCATATTTTACGATCTACGTTATGATAATTCCCCCAGACAATGTAGAAATTGCGGGAAGAGTTTAAAAAATAGGAGTTTTAGCAATTTTCCCAATTGTCGCCAAATTTGGGGACGCTAGACCAAGGGCTAATGTAAGTAACTAAAGACCAAGGGCTAATGTACTTCGGCCATGGCCTTGCTGATAATGATAAAAGCAAACAATTATAGCCCATAATTGACGATAGCGCCAAACCCCCAGTCATCGAAATGTATCTTCGAAATTACTAATGAAAAGAAACCAGTGCATCGTAAAAGCAGGGGGATGGAAGTTGTATTTGCAGGCGCTTTTATATTTAATTCTAAAGAACATTACTATGATTTAGCTTTCAAAACTCAATGATATTTAAATCATTTTACATCAGAGAGAGAGGGTGGCCGTCATTTTTTTTTTAATTCAACGGACTTTCATTAAATTTTTTGCACGGGCATCGCTGTGCGGGTACTGCTAGTAGTATTATAATGCCGATGGCAATTTATTTTAAACACCCTCGGAGGCATGCTTTAATTCGTCAAATCACCATAAAGTAGCAAAGTCATGCAGTCAGTTTGTTATGAAAAATATCCATCCAAAACTCCCATCTGGGAATGCAGTAATACCATACATTTCCGGAAAAGTTATAATAAAAAATAAAAGTTATTGATGTATTTATTTATTTTTTAGCGACGCTTCGCCAATGAACATTAGTGACTAGTATTAACGTCGTGGGGCTGTAGTGAGAGAGAAAGAGAGAAAAAAACTTTTAGGTCAACTAACTTGCTTGCAAGAATTTCCAACTGAATTTCATTTTAAGCAATATTTTATTCTCTGCTTTAAATTGATGCAAGATTGAAAACAGAAACAAGTATAAGTTTTCTATCAGTAGCCAGTATTTCCTGCGAATGATGATTTATTTTTGCGACAAATTTTGTTCCGAGCTCAACTAGGGGTTGTAGCATTATATGCAGAGGGACTAACTTCAAGATTCAGAGACATAGGTTGAAAACCTGGAGGATGTACTATTTCTTCAATGTTATTGAAATTCAAAATATATCAAAATGCGCAAACATAATGTTTGATATAGGTCCTCAATATACAAAATCTAATTACTGAAAACAGTTCTCAAATACAATAAAGAAATTTTAATTGAAGCCATCATTACACAGAATATAGAATGCTCAACAAATCAATTTTTTAATCATTCCAATTTAAGCGTTTAATTTTAATTTCTTCCAGAAAAAAAAAACTTTTTTTTTTCTTTCCATGCGTTATTCTTAGCAATTTAATCAGTAGTCAATAAATTGGGTTAGCACAACCCTGCTCAGATAATAGCAGTTGGGAAGAAGCAATTTTTCTATGGTTTTTAGTGTGAAGTTGCCATGGCAGTGGCGTCTCTCTTTCTCGTTCACTCGCTGTACATTCCAAATTTCAATAATTTATGTAATATCATTCAATGATTAAAAGTTTTTAGTTGTTAAAGCATCCTTTTTGAAATGTAAAACAAGAAGGATTATGAAACCACATTTAAAACCGCCATTTTTGATGTAGAAATTAGGAACTTCTATTTAGAAAGAAAATAATTTTTCCTTTTATCCCAACTGCTATTGAGTAATTGCGAGTGCTCATTTAAAGAAATCTGGCTATTAAGCATAACAGTTGGGAAATATTTGCATCCTACATTCTGAAAAGCGAAGCCATAAATATTAAACAACGCTCGCATTTCGGAACGTCTTAATTTTGCACTTCTCTGTCAAAATATATGTGTTTATTTACACAAAGAGCTCTCAAGCTAATTAAATGATCATATGCAACGCCGGATCTGCAATTAATGAAATTTCATATTCGTGTCACTCGGTATGTATAATATGGCGTAATTAAAGAGTTGCGAATGGAGAACGTAACTGCAGCTCTCAGTGCGGATTGGAGAAGGCATTCAACGAACCGTTTCCTCATGAGCTCCGAAATTCCCGCTTTGTTCTCGAAGATGGACTGATCATCCTACAGGAAGAAAGAATCATTTGCAGTTGCACGAGCTACATACTGTTCTTTCGAATTCGAAGTCTGGGAAGCGCTGACCCGAATAAACACGAAAACAAACACACCACCCCGGTTCAGTGACATCATTCAAAAAGTGTATTATAACCGGCCTTGGTGGGTGATTGGCCATATACACCAAAGAAAGTTGCTTGAATGAACCGTACAGAGCCCTAAACAATTTCTTGCTCATGTCTTAGACCACGGTCTGATTGGGTTCCACAATGGCCCGTGCTTCATTCTTGCGAAAAAAATTCCCTTTCAGGACTGGTTGACGTAAAGTTCGCTCGAACAGAATTGCCACTAAAAACGGTATCACTATCCCTTGAAAAATTTTGCCCGATCGATGCTATATTGGTACACGTAACTTTCAATCTCACCTGCACGCAGTGAAATGCATCGAAACACTTCGGTAATTTTAAACAGAAGGCAAAATTCATTGTGAAGTGTAAAGTGGTACTCTAAACCCTAAATATAGATTTGATATTGGGAATAAATAGATAAGGAACCAATATTCAAGCTCAGTTTTATGCTGCCACTTGATTATCTACGCTTAATGGGCAACATTTGTTACGAAGATAGACGTTAATGCAGATTAGAACTTGTTGAGAATAGACGTTGAAGTTCAGTGACGCAATCCTGGTGTATACATAGCATTCTATTATTACACCGGACAGCAAAAATTGAAGATGATGGTGTGAACTAAATATGGAAGCTAGTTACTATTATAGCAACATTTTTTTTTTTTTTTTTTGACAATGCTTTTTTAATTGTCACCATTTTTCCGAGGAAGATTGTTTTGATAGACTTTCATAACCTCAACAATTCCGTAGAACTACTCTGGAATTCATCTTTTCAGAAATAACGTTATTCTTTTCTGGTGAGTTGAAGGAAGTATCTAATACGTAAAATTTGAACTAAAATTGACTGAAATACACCGCCAGCTCAGTCAATTCCAGCCGAGGACTGCAGTTTCGTGCTTATTAGCACTCAAAGCACGAAACTGCAGTCCTCGGCTGGAATTTACTGAGCTGGCGGTGTATTTCATGTATTTCTGCCTTAGCCCTGGCTGTAGGGCGGTAACTTACTGAATAAAATTGACTGCTTTGTAGAGTCGGCAGTTCTTCACAAAACTAGAAAATAGAATTATTACATTCCACTACTCTCAATGACATTTCTATTTGAATTACACAACGACTGTCCTTTTTTTTTTTTAAAAGATCTGATTGCGGCATATTCTTTCAGATTTACATATCCTTTTCCTTGTTGCTGGAAATACTTATATAGCACTGAATTCAAGAAGTTATGCGGTAAGATCAAAGTAGTTGTAACTTATGATTTCGGAAAACAGCATTAAGAGTTCTGCGATCGACCTTGTTTTCCCTGCAAGTAGTCTTCTGTAGATCAAAATCAAGCGGCTTAACGATAGCAATCAATGACTAGTTAGTTTAGTGTGTGTGTGTGTGGGAGGGGGGGGGGTATTCGATATTATAAAGTTATTTAAATTTTCATGAGAGAAAAAAAAGGGAGGGGGGTATAATCAATGGACGGTTTCTTTCTGGGTTTTACGGTACGTAATTCTTTGAAACTATTTGGTGTTTCATCAGACAATAGTTTGTGGAATTTTCTTTATGCATTCCTTAAATATTTTTGGTTGGTACTTAAAATTGTATTTAAGAGTCCCTAAAAAGTCATTAATTTTGAATATGAGAAATGAGTATCAACTCTGTTATGTATGAGTTCAATTAATCTTTATACATAAAGGGCTCATCTCTGTCCGGATGTCCGGGGTAAACTTCAAAACTACTTGAGGGATTTTAACCATTTTTTCACCATAGATAGCTACATAATCGGGGAACAACTTAGGCTATAATTTATTGCTAAAAAACTTAGTTTAAGAACGTCGTGATCGAAAACTGTGAATGTCATGTAACTTCCACATCAAATGATTAAAGATTAAACCCATTGTTTCGAAAATTCGTTGCCTAACAACAGCAATATTAAAAGTAATCATAATGTAAATTTCGAAGCAAGGCCTCTCTGGAGCAAGCATGACATTGCTTTCTTGGGAATTGCATCCTCAACTTTATACATAAAGGGCTAATCTCTGTCCGGATTTCAGGGGTAAACTTCAAAACTACTTGAGGGATTTTAACCATTTTTTCACCATAGATAGCTACATAATCGGGGAACAACTTAGGCTATAATTTATTGCTAAAACACTTAGTTTAAGAACGTCGTGATCAGGGCCGTATCCAGAGGGGGGGCCTGACGGGCTCGGCCCCCCCCCCCGAAACCCGAAATGTTTTGTACCGTAAAACAGAAGGTTGTTTTTTTTTCTTTAAATTCCTAATGTCAGAAAAGGAAAATAACAAAGTTTTTTTTTATTCTTAATTTTGCTACTATTCAAAATTTATAATATTTTGCAGAAATGCAGAAAAAGCAGTTCTAGTTCTCATTAGCTGCAAGGCACACTTGAAATTTAGACCTTTAATTAGGACTTCCTTGCTCTCTTTCCCAATTCAGTTCAGGGAAGTCCAGGGTTAAAACAGGCCCTTTGTCAGTTCGGTAGACTTTTCAAGTCTACCAAACTGACTTCTGTGCACTTCCTCCTCCAGGGGCTTGCACAGAAATTTTGGGGCTGTCACAAATGCTTCTTTTGGGCCCCCTCCATATTGTTTACCCATATTTTCAACCCTAGGTTTAAAAATATTAGGCCCCATTTAAGCTCGGGCCCGGGCCAACAGGTGTCACTTCTCCCCTCTGTGCACGACCCTGCCCTCCTCCCCCTAAAACTCTTATAAAACTTACACTGTACTGATTTCGAGCCGGGGACTCCCCAAAGGCTGGGCCCCTAGTTTCCGATTAGGCGAGTATCTTGTTACCTAGATGTGCCAAATTCAGCTCCTTGATACATCCTCAGTAAAAAATGCAAAAATCACGATTATCGCGTTTTTGTAGCATAATTTTCAAGATCATTTTTGTGACTGATATGTTTCTTGTCTTGCATTTATTTAATGCCGAATTCAGTATCGTGGAAGTTCTTTTGTTATTGCTTGTTTTTTCTCTTACTTCTACTGCATAATGTTAATACCTTTAGTATGAGGAAAAAAATAACACTTACTCTACTCTCTTTCATTTTCTGCACTACTTGTGATGAAAAAAAAAAGTTTGTTTCGAGAAATATTTCGTTGCATTTATTTTTAACTTAAAACGGGTGTGTCTTACAAAGTTATAATCATTTTGTAAGACTGTGCAATCAACTTCTGAAAAGTGTAAATAAAGAGCTTCAAATAATTTCAACTGTTCGAGAGTCTTTGAAAATTATTTAAGTTTTTGAAATTCCTTGAAAAGTTCTTCAATTTTGTATCTTATCAAGAAAATAAAGTATGAATTGTCCAAATGGCCAGAATATTACTCTTCCGTTCTTATTTTCTGAATGTCTACACCATTTCTTTTAAACTATTTTGTACAATTTTCATACTGTATGGCATTTAATGAAAAAAAATGGGAGTAGGGTTAGTGATCAAAAACTTCACTAAAAGCCGATGTGAGCAGATGACTGGGTGCTTCTCTTTTCTCCTCTCTCATTTTTCCTCTCTGTCCATTAAGTTCCATGATTTGTCGAGCAAGCAATTTTTATTTTGTTTGATCTTGATTTGCAAAAGAATGTAACTTTTAAAAGACTTTGTATGCCTAGTTTTTTTTCATATTTTTGTTGTCTCAATTACCTAATATAAGGCCTCAAAATACAGATTTTTTTTTTCGAAAATTTCTCGGGGGAAAAACCCCCGGACCCCCTGAAATTATGGGTGTTCTACATCCGACTTAAAGGGACACTCTCCTGTTATCCTTACCACTAAAGGTGAATAAGAAAAATAATAAGAAATTAAAATAACAACGTCCAAACAGTGGAATCATTAAAAATCGAGACAAAAAGTCTTCTATGTTAACATTTTTATGCGTTTGTTGTGTCTATTTATACTATATGTGTGTGTGTGTGTTAGGGCAATGTGCTAATCCGGGCCCCTCCCGAAAAAATTTCTGGATACGGCCTTGGTCGTGATCGAAAACTGTGAATGTCATGTGATTTCCACATCAAATGATTAAAGATTAAACCCATTGTTTCGAAAATTCGTTGCCTAACAACAGCAGCATTAAAAGTAATCATAATGTAAATTTTGAATCAAGGCTTCTCCGGAGCAAACATGAGTCTAAAGTCATTTAAACATTTGGAAACTCACTTTTTGCACACTTAGGTAAACATAACAGAGAGCATTTTTTCTTTTTCTTTTTTTGTGTGTGTACTATTTAAGTAAATAAAACGCACAGTTTTTTTTTTTTTAGTGATCTTTGTTTTTGTTAGATATATTTTGGAAATTCTTCACATTTTTATATGCTTCACTTTGCGCTTTCGTTTCTAAATGAATACTCTTTCGTTTTTTATACTTATTGCTGTTTTACTTTTATGGGTAAGGATGAAGCTCAAATTTTAATGACGTCAAAGCGGTGTGTTTTGAGTTCTTTCAGTTAAAACAGAAAACAAAAGAAAGTAGCAATTGCTTCTCACAAATATTACTGACCCAGGCAACGCTGGGTATTTTTGCTAGTTTAATTATATTTTAAAATAACTTCAAAAATCTAATGATGGTGTTGCAGCAGCCGATGGAATCGTTGAAACTTTAAGACGTAGAAAAATAGGACTGAATTTCATAACCTTCGTTTGGCAACAACTCTTTAGTTAAAATTGTTTTAATAGTTTAAGGAAATAATTGAGGTAGGTACGTTAAACCAAATGACACACATGAAAATTTTAACAATCAAAATTTTAAATGCTTGTCAAAAAATTCGAAATTACATTCTCTTTTCCCGTTTTTTGCTTTCAAAGGAATAACTATTTGGGGAGTTAGTTGATGGTTATTATTTGAATGTGCATATTAATTGTATTTGTATATAGCACTCACAACACTTATCTCATTGCACAAAGGAGAGAACAGAATATAAGAGAGATTTGAGATGAAAATATGCAAAAGATGCCCGTTGGAAATGAAGCAAGTTTACTATTTCGATAATATAAATTTTGGTACGATTGCAAAGGGCAATAATCGTCTTATTCTGTCAACATTGACAAGGTCGAAAATGCATTACCTCTTAGTTTTTGGCGTCAAAAAGTTGGTTGGGAAAATTTCCAAGCATCCTTAATATCGAAATCTTCTCCCAGATAGGCTTGGGAAAACCGAAATATCTTTCCACCAACGTCAAAATAGTCTAAACCAGCAAAAAGTAAATTGTGTAAATTCAAACTAATTAATGGATACTAGGAAATAGCTCCTCAAGGTATGACGGGTGAAAATTGCTTCTACATTTGAACGAAGCCATTGCCTGTTTGGTGATATTTTGATAGGTGAAATTATAACCCTAATTCCAGTAGATTAACCCTAAGCTACAGTAGGTATCATTCATTGTTGACTATTTTTTCGTTTCTTCATTCCACTGAAATGAGTCTTAAAACAGTTAAGAGCCACTGTCTGTAAGAATCAGGCAGTTTACGGCATTTGTGATTGTTGACATTTTTAAGTTTTCTTATATTTGCACATATGTTGTCATGCGTGTTTTTTAAATTTGCAGATTTTAAAGTTCTTGTTGCTTTAAGCGCCTCTATAATGACATGGATTTTTAAATTCTATACTATTATATGGTCTTCTTAGATACTATTACAGCTGTCAAATGGGTGTCACTACGAGGGCGACGGCCGCAAACTCCGTTTAAAAATGACCGAAAATAATATTTTTTACTTACATTAAATGCCAATTTTCTCAAAGAGCCTTCATGATGACACCAAAGTTTATACATAAATTCCTAGCTACACTTGCATACATCAAAGATATGTAATAAAATTGGTGTCACTATAAGGGCGCCAGACGATATTGGAACTTTTACGTGATAAATTTCACAAAAATGCAAATGTTTAAAATCTAACTACCACTCTCGCCCTCATAGCAGAGATCTGAAACTAATTAAGTTTGATAACCAAAATGTTCGTCTATAACATATGAACTAAAAAAATTCGGTGTCGCTCCTATTATTTTCGGGAAATGTAATCATTCGAACTTAGTATGTTATGGAGTTATTTAAAAAAAGACTTTTCTAATTCGAATGGCTTTTTGCACGGTTTGTTTTAAACTTTAATATAAAATTACAGTAATGACACCTAAAATAATATGTTTCTAATGCTTTAAAAAAAAAAAAGCTTTGAAAAAAAAACATTAGAAACACAGTAAATCGATATAGGTACAGATGGACGTATTGTATAATGTGCATTATAGGCAAAAATAGTCGTACTAATGTTCATATTTTTTTCAATCATACTAATTTTTATCTGTTATTTATATTAAAAATGCAACTATTTATAACAATGTCTTAAATAGTTATGAACATAATGTATTATAATATAGCGAGCATTCAGAATCTGAAACATAATTTGAGGATGACGTAGATTAAAACAAAGAAAACAGAAAACAAAAAATCAACCAGTTTCAGAAAGACAGTCAACTCTTGTTGAAATCTGGTAATTTTGTAACATAAAAGCACGGGAAAACATAGTATCCCGGAGAAATAGCAGAAGTTGACCAGTTGTAAGTAAAGGTCAAATGCATGGCAAGAAGGATTGGAATAAATAAATGTATTTGACCGGAAAAAAGGCGAGTAGTGGTATGATAATCTAAACATATTATGCACAATAGATCCACCTGTACCTATATCAAAACGAGCATTTTCTATTCAAGATAAAGACGCTCTTACTGCCCAAAGCTGTTTATGTTAAGCGTTACTTCTTTGTAATAAAATAAAAATAAATATGGTCCAAAACACTATCTGGATGTGATAAGATTAAATTAACAAAATACGGAACTACTTTGATATATTTCCCCGAATCGGAAATTTGGCGATTTCTTTTTCTCGCCAAGCAAAATACCTGTTTTTGTTGCCACAAAACTTTAAAAAAAAACTCAAAAAATGGTACAAAATACAAGAAAATACTAAATTTGGCAACAGCAAAAACCTAAAAGCTGAAAAAACCTGAATTGGCAACACCAAAATAAGAAACAGCAACCCATAAAAGTCCGTAGGGAGTACCAGACTTGGTGCGTAATTTTTTTTGGGGGGTGGGGGGTATATCAAAGTTATACCCAAAATACATAAATAAACAAATAAAATAAATTAAAAAAATAATAATAAATGAAAAAAAAATACATCACAAGATACCATGTCTCCATGGTTTTGCCGAACTAATCAAAGCAATGCGTTTGTCTGCTGCCAAACTTGCTTCGTAAAACGCAGCCGAAATCAATATCGCTGAAATTTCAAATTTAATGCTTAGGTTTTAAACAGTTGGCAACAGCCCGACTGCTTTGCGATGTCGAGAACATGGCGATTGCATCCGTCGGGAAAGTATCTTGCCCATTACTCCATATTATAGCGATACGATACCCCCAGAACAAAATCTATTCATTGATAAATTTAGAAATATAAGTTGTGTATACATGAATTTGCATTTTAAAGTCCATCGTCATGTACCTTATTTTTTTGGTTCCCCAAAATTAATACTCATCAAATGAAAATCGTAAAAAAAGTACACTGTCATAAATATTTATCCTTGCAGATGGTAGAATCCAATCTTTGCATGTTCACACTGAAAAACTCTTGCGTGTAAATAAAAACAAAATTAAAAAAAAAAAAGTTAAAACGGCTTATGCATGTAATGCACCATAGACTAAAAATGAAAATATAGTGAAAGCAGTTATTCTATGATGTAATGAAAGAAAGTTTGTTTTTATTCATTATGTACAAGTTTAGCTGTTTGTATACTTTTGCAGATCAAATCAAGGCTTGAATGGTTTCTGTACCCGTTTGAATAAGAACAAGATTTGATTGATTCAATTGAATAAATTTTATTTATTAAAAAAATAAATGTAACAGATTCGCAGGACTGGGCGACGTTAAATATGCTCGTGGTCTCGATGTCCTCCAAGTGAAACGATATCTCTGGGGGTGCTAGCACCAGGTAGCTATTAGCTCCTGGAATAGTTCTAAATTCTCATAAACTGTTCGATCCGGTGATGGTGCTGCCATCTATCGGTATATAAAATAACGGAGGCAAGGCACTTAGTATGCAGTCCTCGACATTAATACAGTTGTAGTCAGTTGTGACTCTGAATAGGAATAGGAACAGATTCGCAACTCCAGAGCTCGAATACGCTACCTTGCGGCGATTAACATTACTACCGAAAAAGGTAAAACATTCCATTCCACGTGTTTTCTTTGGGGTAAATTACATGCTTCAGACAGTTTCTGGTGTGATGTAATTTCAGGAGAATAGAAAAGAAAACTTCCCACATACACGATGAAAAATTACTGCCGTTCACTAAGCGTCAAAGCAAGTTATAAGTTACGGCATTTGTTTGTTTTACCTTTCTCATCCGCCATTCGACAGTGGCTGCAGCGTCCCCTATAGTTTATTGGAGTTGCGAATAGATAGCAATGTAATTTATTTATGAACGAAGGATGAGCTATCTTCAGATTTCCCTCCAATCGATAGAACCCTTTGAAAAGGGCAGGCCGACTTATCCGACGTTTTGGTTTCAAGACAGCTTTGGATCCAATCTTGTTTCTCGTATTTATAAATCTTAATATATAAAAATCAATGTACTGAGGAGATAACATATATATATATATATATATATATATATACTAGAGGACCCGACAGACGTTGTTCTGTTCAAACTTTGTAAATTGAAAAGTTGAAAAATTTCAATAAACTATCAAGTGTTTGAATTTCTTTGTTGAGAAATAAGAGTTAAAAGAAAATGTTTTAAGCTGCTTGGTGTCAGAATGCGTACATTTATTACACTTGATTTATCTAATGCCCAATGAGCAGCTGTTTTATTAACTATTTTTCTTGTGTACTTGAAAGATCTTTATAAAATTTATGATTTGTCCCTTCACCCATACTCAAAGGATAAAAATCGTCCTCAGATATTTAGTGTAAAAAAACTAACTACCCATCTAAAACAAACGGCAAATTCCGCTGCAACGTCCCCCATATGAAAAAGAATAAAACAATCGAAAGGATATCATTTGAAAAAATGATAAAGGTAAAAACAGTTCCCTGAATAAGCGAAAACCACTCAGCCAACCCCCCCTCCCGATATAAAACGAATATTCTTCAACTTACCTGACTAAACTTTTTAAAAACCAAAAAACAATTCTTTGCAATTTAAAATATTTCGCGAAATGAACAAAAAATACAATAAATTACATTAACAGTAGCTTTAAAATGCAAATAAATAATCCTGCAACCGTATTGTTTATGGCCAAAGTCGCCAAGCCACCACGTTACTGTAATCGAGCCCATCAGTGAGCGAAGCGAACTCCGACCGATTAGCGGTCCGATTTTTTGAACGAAAAGTTTTAAATCCCGCTCTCTCGCTGAGCATTCTCACTTGCTATCTTTTGGGGATATTTCGATAATTGGGAATCTGGCGATCTTTCTTCATTGGCGTCAATTTTTGGCTCCAACGCCTGCGCGAGAGGTATTTTTCGTTGCAAAGTTAAACAAATAGAACGGAAACATCTATTTACATAGAATTACCATAAATCAGCAGGGTTACCAAAATAAAAATATTAATATGTCAAGAATGAGACGACCACGCCAGATTCCCAATTATCGAAATATCCCCCTATCTTTCTCTGCGTACTTGAATGATCTCCATATATTGCCAAATTTGTTCTTTCCGCCAAAGATAAAAATCTTCCACTGCACTGATCTTTTGTGTACAGATCTACCCTGTTGTAATATATCTGGATGAAAATTAAAATTTCTTTCGTGTTTAAATTCCGCCGTCTTTTCCTTTAATAAAGTACTGATTAGTTTAATAATTCTTAAAGTATTCTTGCCATTGTTGCCGAGAAACAAATGTTGCTAGGTACGGTACTTTTGGTTAGTGAAAGAAACCCGTACTTAACTTTAAAATAGTATATTGCGGGAACTAAAATCGTTGCTTTCAAGAAATGAAGACTTCACTCTCTCTCTCTCTCTGTACGTTTTATCTATTCTTCATTGACATATCACAGTAAGATATATATATATCTTAATATATAAAAATCTTTTGTGCGGACGTTTGTCACCATAAAGCTTTTAAACGGATGGACCGATTTTGATCGAAATTTTTGTGTGTAATTAAGTTGTGGCAAGCATGGTTTCGAAGCGCGATGTATTAAATCAGAAACATTTTTTTAAATTAATTAATTAATTTAAACATTGGATGGATATATCTCCCAAATGATTAATATTTATTTTAACCTATTGTTGAGCGAGAATTGAAAAAAATATTTAACCCGTTGCCAAAGGACAATAAGAAAGCCAGCTCTGCTTTTTGTAATGAAATTTCCTACCGGGACATGTCAATTGAGAATAGATAAAACGGAGAGAGAGAGAGAGAGAGAGAGTGAAGCCTTCATTTCTTGAAAGCAACGATTTTAGGTCCAGTGATATATTTTAAAGTTAAGTACTGGAAGAAATCGGATTTCTTTCACTAGGTTCACGCAAAACGCGTATTTTTCGTCGTAGTTGAACCATGTGACCGGGTCGTTGCTTTAGGTTTTTCCTAACCAAATGATCGGATAGTACCGTACATAACATTTGCTTCTCGGTTGAAATCCATCTGAATTTTGGCACCAATGGCAAAAATACTTTAAGGATTATCAAACTAATTTTTACATTATTAAAGGAAAAGATGATGGAATTTGAAGACGAAATAAATTTTATTTTCGTTCAGATAAATTACAACAGGGTAGTTCTGTACACACAACATCAGTGCAGTGGAAGATTTTTAATCTTTGGTGGAAAGAACAAATTAGGCAAATATATGAAATTTTCGTTCAAAAAATGGGAACGCTAATCGGTCGGAGTTCGCTTCGCTCACTGATCGGCTGGATTACAGGAACTTGATGGCTTGGCGAACTTGGCCATAACAATACAGTTGCGTGATTATTTGTTTACTACTGTTAATGTAATTTATGGTATCTTTTGTTCATTTGGTGAAATATTTTAAATTGCAAAGAATTGTTTTTGGTTTTTAAAGAGTGTTTAGTCTACTTAATTGAAGAAAGTGTTTATTTTACATTGAGAGGGGGGAGGCGAGTGTTTTTTGCTTATTCAGGGAATTGTTTTTACATTTATTATTTTTTAAACGATATCCATTCGATTGTTTTATTTTTTTTTTTTCATATGGGGGACGTTACAGCGGGATTTCCCGTTTTTACTAGAGTAGTTGTTTTTTTATACTTAATATCTGAGGATGAATTTTATCCTTTGATTATGGCTAGAGGAACAAACCGTACAATCTCTGAAGATCTTTGAACTACGCGAGAAAAAAATAGTTGATGTAACAACTGCCCAGTGGGGACTAGATAAATCAAGTTGTAATAAATATATGCATTCTGACACCAAGCAGCTTAAAACATTTTCTATTTACTTACTTTTTTTTCAACAAAACGGTTGAAATACTTGATAGTTTATTGAAATTTTTTAACTTTTCAATTGACAAAGTTTGAACAGAAGAACGTCTGTCGGGTCCTCTAGTATATATATATATATATATATATATATATATATATATATATATATATATATATATATATATATATATATATATATATATCAACGCACAGCCAATACCGCTGAAGCCTCAGACTTGAAACTGGCAGGCATGTCCACATGATTACTAAAGTATCCACTAAGAAAGTATTTTTTCGAAATATCAATTAGTTCAGGAGAAATTAATTAAAACCCCTTAATTTCACTGAAATTAAAACCTGTCATTGAAATTTAAATCCCTTATTTTCAGAGGCTTTCCTCCATTCAAATCATTATTCAGTACTTCATCTGAACTTTTGGTGGATAGCGAATTTTAAATTTGATATTGTTTTTGTTTCTCACGTGATTCTTCGAGGTTTTTCTCAAGTCAAATAATAATGTTTCTGTCTTTTGCTTTCATTTTTCCAAAACTAGAAACGAAGTTTTTAAGAACATCATCACAGGCGGACCATCACCGCACTAGAGCACCACCACACTAGAGTCAGTGTGGTGGTGACTAGAGTGACTAGAGGTGGTGACTAGAGTGGTGGTGGTGACTAGAGCCAGTGTGTTGGTGACCAGAGTCAATGCCTGTGAACTGAAAAATGACGTCATCATGCATCGGCCGATTGCCAGCCATACTACTGTGTTACGGAAATCCTGTTACATGTTAAATTTTTCATATCACCGCTTTTTTTAATCTCCAAATATTTGATATTTCAAAACAGACAATCAAAATTGGATTCAAAATCCGTAGTAAGCGATATTTTCCCAAAATTACAAAAAAAAAAAAAAAAAAAAATTTTTGTAAATTATTGAAAATTTTAGTGATTTTTTTTTTTTTTTTTTTTTTTTTGACGCAATTTTTTATCTTGGCGAGAATTTTTGATGTTATTCTTTGTCCAAATTTTTGCCTATATTGCATAGAAACTACTTTGACGAATCTATGTACGTTATTTTTTATATATATTATTTTTTTTAACAAAACAATCAATAAAATGATATTAAATTCTCCATTACAATGAAAAAATATCCATCAAACAATTAAATTAAGCTTTTAAAATACGCCAAATAAAAACTAATTCTTTAAATAACATAAAAAGTTGATTAAAATAATCCTGAAACTTAAACAAACCAACATTAAAAAATCCATCAATAATCATCCACCAAAAAGACTTTATTATAGGTGCGTCACTTTACTTGGCAACTTGTTTATTTTCTACCTAGGCGAAACAAGAAAATATCGTTTATTTTCGCTCCTCTTTTTTGAGTTTTTAAAAGTTCCATGGAACTTTTAATATTAATTAATGATGCAACTTATATGGCGGTATATGTTTTTGTTATAGTGCGACATTTGACACAGAATTGCTTTTCACGTCTTCACCGTTAACATAGAATAAAATATTTGACCCTGAAAATGACCTTTCTTTTAATAAGAAAGGTATTATGAACACTTAACTTTAAAAGAAAAGTAAAAAGATTTACTTCTTTAAAATAAAATTTTGAATGTACAATTAAATCAAAAGCAAACATTTCCTATTTTTATTAAGAGGAAAACGGAAAATCTTCTAATTTCAAAATTATAAGTATAATAAATGCATATTTATACAGAAAATATATATCGTAAAGGTATTACAGGTATTAGTGTCGCAGAAGTACAGTTTCAAAGGGCATATTTTTCATCTTGGAGATTATTTTTCTTTTAATTTACTGTTGCCAAGTTTGATTAAATTTACAATGAAATTACTTTTTTTGGCGATTGCATGCATTATTTTGTTTATTAATGAACTTATAATACAACGAACTAAATGTTGCATTAAAATAAAAAGTAGTTCGCCTAATGATTGAATTAAGCTATTAAAAAGAAAATTGTCTGCCAAACATAAAACAAGCTAAATGAAAACCGTGAATGGTTTTTCTGAAATAAATCGCCAACTAAATTAAACAAATCTAAAAGCTGTTTCTTCAATATCAGAAACTTTCGTTTCTAAGACTTATTAGACGTAGCAACAGCAACGACTTTTCAAAATACAACAATAGGTTTCATTAGCTAAAATTTTTTTCTTATTTACAATACCATGGAATTAAATTAGTTCAAAGACTGTTGGCTAAGGAAACAAATCAGAAATCTACACATTGAGTGATAACATTGTCGATTGGCAAGTTTTTACTCCCTGCATCAACACTTAAAAAATACTTACCCAAGTGGATAAGGTAGCAACCTTTGAATACCTAATGCTGTAACTATACAAAACTGCTACATTTCTTACATGCAGGATAACGGTAAATTAGCCATCTCTGTCAAGATTTCTTTTTTATCTAATGATGCGAGGAATTCAAAGAAAATTTTCTGTCGACGGTCAGTTTTTCTTGAGTCTTAAAATGTCATCACACTTGAAATTTTAATGTAGAAAATGCAATGTCCAGTTAACTTTAAAATAACAAGTAACACAGAATCACATTTTTTTTTTGTCATCATTATATACTTGTACTTGAGGTAAAACTTCAATAACATGAGACAGATTACTTATGTGCATCTCACTCGGCAATTCATCATAAAAATAATCATTCACAATGCTACAAAACTCTTATGGAGACGTAATACTCATTTACAGCTTGCTGCAACCACATTTATGAATCGGATACAAAGTTGTCTTATGTTATTATGATTCAGCTAATTAGCAATATTTCCCAAATCTAGTATCCAATGGATAACTTCGTATAGATCCCGAGCAAAAATTATGTTTTTTGCTCTCCTTTGGAAACGAAAAAGTAACTTCTTTTGCGAAGTTAGGCAACACATTTATGGACCAAAAAGATTTTCGTTTGACTGAAGAGAAATTTTAAAGGTAAACTGGCCGATCTGCGCTTACGTCATCAAATGTATCGTTGCCATTTAACAGGCATTGACTCTAGTACGGTGATGGGCGGACTATCCTTTTGAATTTAGAAGAGTGCAGTTTTCTGTAAAAGTTTGCTTTGCAGTAACCGTTAATAAGACACAAGGATAGACATTAAAAGTAGCAGGGATCAATTTAAGAGAAGACTTTTTTTCACACGGCCAATTTTATGTAGCTTGCTCCAAAGTCAGTTCATCAAGCAGCTTAATAATTTTAGCACCAGAAAAAAACTAAAAGTTTTGTATACAAAGAAGTTCTTGCTTAAACATAGATATAACAATAAAATGCGGATGGCCTGAGTTTGCAAAGATAATCAATACTTTAAAAGGATCGTTAATAACAGTTAAAGATCGGATAAGGACAATGGCGAATGGCATATATATACGGAGTCCAGGGACCCCAGGATCCTCCCAAAATTAGAAAAAATTATAGGTAATAAGTAATTATTACAGGGGATTTTCGAAACTAGGTGCACCAAGCACTGTTTTCCCCTGCTAATTCCATTACCTGAGCAATGCCGGGTACGGAAATGCTAGTACGTTATAACAATCGCTGGTTTTTATGCAGTTAAAGTTGAGTTGAGTAAAATCTCATGACATTTTACTCAACTCATCACTTTGGGTAAATCGAGAAAGTTAACTTAGTTCACAAATTCAACAAATGTGTTTCAGGAAATATTTACTGTAATGAACCTCATTTGTTTTTAATTTGTATTAGTTACATTTTCTTCATTTTTAGAATAAAAAATTAAAACAATCAATCAGGCAAAACAGCTACAGCTTGGGCACCAATTTTCTGCAAGGAGACTTTTACAAATACCAATTTTGTCCCCGGATAAGTCAGCAGCTCCCCTTATACAGTGCGGCGCAAAAGTTTAAGTACAACCGAAATCTTTTTGTAAAAAAAAATATATACACCAAATAGCTTTGAAATTTTTACTGTTTTTAAACAATCAGCTTACAAATTCATATTTCGAATTTGGAAAAAATTTAGAGAAATTAAATTAAGACTTCATAAGAAAATCAAAATTTTGCTGTCGCGAAACTTTAGACACATAAACGAAATATTTGCATTTAAGAAAGCATAAAAGTCTTTCAATAGTCTATGGTGTTAACATTGCATCTGATAAGCTCGAATACGCTGTTCTCCATTGATAGCACGAGATTACAGGAAATTTCGGGAGTGAATCTGTACCAACCTTCCTCGATTATTGATTTCAGCTCTTGTACATATTGCTTTCCATTCTGGTATACGTCACGTGAGAATATTCCACACATGTTTTCTATTGGATTGAGCTTTGGGCTGTGAATGCTGGCCAGTTCATTACACTGATATTTGAGATGCAACCCATTCTTGTGTACTACGGGAAGCGTGAATTGGAGCGTTGTTTTGCTGGAAAGTCCAATTAGGACCACATAAGACTTCACCAAACGGTAACAAATGCTCGCTTAGGGTATTTTGACACATTTCTGAATTTAGTATGCCCTTCATAAAGCTAAGAGAAGTTTGTCCGTTGCAGCAAAAGGTGCCCAATACCGTAAGCGAGCCATTACCTTTGTTTCATACTGAATATGCACTTTGAATCTTTCTTCAAGTCACACTAATAATAGTATGAAAACTCATCTGGACCGTCTAAATTCCATTTTTTTTTCATCTGAGAATATAACTCTAATTCTTTCATCCGTATAATGCATGTGGTGTTTTGCCCACTGCAGTCTTGCTTGTTTGCGACACTGTTCCAGAAAAGGTTTACGAGCGAACTTTTGTTTTTTGATAAATTCTGATTCGATTATTCGTCAGCGTATGGTGTCAATTGATATTTTTGATCCAAGTCGAGTTTTTATCTGACTAAGACAAATTTTCAGTTAGAGCACTGGAGAATGATCGTCATTAGAGAACTTGGTTTGCGTCGGCATACGAAGATAAATTCGAAAATTTCGACTGGACATTGAAAATTTACAATTTCAGATTTCAGTTTTGAAGCTGAGAGACTACCATGAGCTCATCGATAAGCGGAAGTGGGAAAAACTTGCTCCACCTTTCCAAAATGGGAATTTCAGATAAAAATTTGTAAGAAATGGTGCTTGATGGCGTACCTACTGAATTTTATGGTTTTCAAAACCTCACATGTGATACTAAGGCAGTGAAATAATGGGTAAAATTAGATAAAGAAGCGCTAGCTGCAGTTCGTTTTATAACCAACAGAGATAGCTTTATTTGAGTCAAATTAGAATCCAGAAATACGCCACAATATAACACTAAGACCGAAAATTGACAGGAATCAAATAGTTCAACTCGCACGTCAAACTACATTTTATAGTAATCAATGTGATTACAGTTTGAGGGCTCAAAAATATTAAAATTTATCTAGCAACTTCTTTTGTTTCGAGGTGTGGAATATGTCGGCTGTTTCAAGCTACATTTACATTTTCAAATTTTTACACTTAACCATTGTTCCCTATCGTAGGCAAATTTTACTTTTTGAGCTAAGGTTATTGACTAATTGGAGAATTATCTTTTTTTTTAATGATAAGAAATGCTTGTATTACCTATTTTTTTCATATCTTTGTAAGAATTAATTTATATGGAAGCAAATTTTTCCAAAAGCTTTTTCCTCAATGTACGGGCATCACGATGTTATTCATTCTTGACGCTATATTCGTCAAATTCAAAGCATGTATGGGATTTGAAATTGTGGTTTATTATTAAAATGATCTTATGCAGTGTGTAATCTTGTAATAAACACAAACGCCTACTCTTAAGTCATACTACATCAAGTTTATCAAATTTTTATTTTTGTTGCAATTATTGTAACTTTATCCGGTTTTTATGCAAAAATGGTCAACTTCAAGGCGCGGGCGAACCCAAAGCTATTTTTTTTTAAGAAATCTTTTTGCATGACTAGATATCTGTATAAAAGGCAACTTTTCCACACTATTACTAAACGTTTATCAGATTTTGATTTTTTTACTCCACCATCATGTATAACCTTTCCTATAGACACTTATATTTTTTAATTTTTTTCTTTAAAGGGAAATATGTTTCGTGCAGTGGAGGATTTACCCTGTCGAAATTGCGAGGGGTTACCACAGGATTCCTAAAGGGGATAACAAAAATGCACATAAAGTCTTTAAAAAGTCCTGTGATGGTCGAAAGGACCCCGAAAATGCATTGCGGCGAAAGCTTAGAGCAGGAATTAGTAAATGTCTTTATTGAAGCTTTATTGTAACAAGGCTGAACTGGATCCGGCCTGTTTTACTGGTTAGACTGCGTCATTTCAGGGAAATGAAGGAACAAAAAAGTGGTCAACAATGAACGCTATCTACAGGAATTTACAATTAATCTACTGGAGTTAGGGTAAATATTTCAACTATTAAAATATCACCAAACAGGCAAATTATATTATTACGTTCAAATATAGAAGCAATTTTCACCCGTCATATCTTGACGGGCGATTTTCTAGTAAATAAATAAACAAAGCTACGTGGCATGGCTAAACAAATTTTCAAACTGTTAAATGAAATGTAGATTTTTAACATTCTCTCAAAGAAAATATTTGCCTAAGTTTTCTCATTTTTTTCACTTAAAAAGAAAAAAAAAATTCTCTAAGTTTTAAACTGCAGTCCACATCAAAAAAATATTACATTCTTTGTTTTTTCTTTGGAGCATACAAATATAGATGAAGAAATTATGTTCCTAAAAAACACTAAAACTTCATGCAATGCTTTATTTTTCGACGCTTTTATAACGAAATAAAAAACATTGAAAATCGTGAATGATTGCTAGAAATGGCTGTTAATGCTAGATAGAATCAACACTTTATATCAGACAAGTGAAATTTCGTAGACTCGAGCGTGAAACGAACAAGGCAAAACAAAAACAGGGGTAAAGAACTTTCATCGTTCTGCTAGTGGCTCCTTTGTCTCATAACCTCAAATTCTTCTAAAGTGCAGTCTGGACAAGATTCATTTTCGCCTATCTTTAATTAATCACGGTGGCATCACTTTCTATCCGTAAGACCGAGATCATTTCGTCATTATTTCATCACGACTTAAGCCCCACCCAGTGATGTTAACGTTACGCGAGCTTAGACCAATCCTGGAAAAGGAATTTCACTTTCCTTTAATTTATGATTAGTTAGTACATGAGGTATAAATCAATGAAGAGCAGAAGATATTGGAACAGTTTGTGGAACTTTCACTTGATAGGAAGATCTGTGGATTTTTGTGCTGGTGGAATACCTGGAATTTGGTGCCTTGTGTGGTTTTCATCTTGGATTTCTCTATAACTATTGGACTTAAACTTTCAAGAATTATTGGAAAAGAAAAAATAGACTTTTGAAGGTTGATAATAAAGTAAGTTTAACAAATTTATGATGCCATAATTTACGATTTTATCTTTAAAATGTAATACGTCAAATAGGTTTATGATATCCAAAAATTTATAAGCTTTAAAATATAGCATTTGTTAGAAAAAAAATGCTTTTTTTAAACAATCGAGTTCAGCTTCAAATTTAGCGGATACACACAATTGATAATTACTTTTCGGCGCAAGATATTTTGAGAAATTCAGTTTTCCACACTGTCGTGTTATGCACAAAAGTTATTGGTTGATATGAAGAGCATTTTGTTTTTATTTTTCGTTGAATCTAATTCAATTTATATTTTCGTCAATAGTGAAAACCATAGATTCATTTACAGCAACTTTAAGATATATCGACTGTTTTCTTAAGTATCTGCTTATATCATCCTGAAAACATTAAACTTGTATCATATTTGAAAAACATGAAGATATTTTGTGCAAAAAAAAACTATGTAGAAAGGACAAAAGTATACTAAAATACACAAAATAACAGCTGGCATCTGCTAAGCATCGCTAAAAAAAACTTCATTAAGACATCTTACACGATACATAATACTCTTTACTCATTAAACATTATAAAAAGAAAGAAAGCAACGCGTAGGTAAAAATAATATGTGTGATAGGATGACAGAAGTCATGATATTTCTTTGGTGGAACAGGAAGCGCGTTTCGGGTATTAAACTTCAAATTTCCCTTAACTCATGTAATTCAAACAATATTTATTTTTTTTTTAAATAAAATATAGTTTTTTTTTTAAAAATATTTTCCTTAAACATATTACCGCTACATCAGAAGGTGGCACAAGTTCAGTTTTCTGTGTTTCTAGAAGATCAGGAGTTAAATAAATGTAAAGGTACTTCAAGTAAGTACGTTCGATCAATCCATGAATATTCCATTCATAAAAATGGTACGTTTATTTACCGTCAAGGTTACTGTCTACTGAGGAGGGTTTTCTCCCTTTTAGACTTAGCTGTTAAAATACTTTCTCCAGAATTAATTCCATGAAAAAATAACAATAAATTAATAAATAACACCCACACACAATACTATCCCTTTTGTGAAAAAAATTTGAGTTGATTGATTGATTGATCTTAAACTATATTTATAGGTATGTACTTTGAGTTTGCAAAAAATAATATTATTTGAACAAAGTAACTTCTATCAGAGGGGCAACTTTGCCCTCATAAATCTTCCATATACCAGAACAGACAAGTTATTTTTAGACAATCGCATCCCACTAGCGTGAAGTGAAAACATTTATACGCAAGTATATGAAGGGAAAAATAGATCCTTTTAAACTCATGAATTGAACCAAGAAAAGCTTCGAAAGCCAACATTATGTGAAAAGTTTCAAAAGCCTACCATCTACAAAATCCTTCAAATCAATTTGCTAACCTTGTCAAACAAAATGAACTTGATGCTTACTTCTTTTTTTAGTATTCTTTGTTTTGGCAAAAAAGCTTGCATCCACCAAAGACAGAGAGAGCATTAAAAAAGAAAATGCTAATAAGAAGGAAAAGTCACTGGAAGGAAAAGGCTGCGTAGATCCTAATCGCAGCAATATGGCGCTGCCAGATAGACTTGCCCGAACTATAGTTCTTTTATGCGGATAATGGAGTCGTTTTCAAAATTTTAAAAGTATTTTTTTCTGAAAGAGCAAGCTTAAAATATAGGATCTGACCATTTTTTTAATAATTTGTTCAAGTTTAATATTTAAAAAAAAATACTTAAATCGGCGCTCTGTCATCGTTTAACGCTTCTGCCGATGACATCACAAATGATGAAATGCCATTCAGTGTTGCCATTCACGGTGAAAAATATTTAATTCGCATCTTTACTCACTGTATTGACAACGACATGGTTGATAGCAAGCGTAGAGCGCAATATTTAATTCGCTTCTTGTTTATCATAACGTGGAAACGTGGTAGAATGATGAGCCAAATTGCATCATTTGTGACGTAATAAAGAACACGAGAGGTTCTCAAAATCGGACATTCTAAAAAAATAATTAAAAAAATAACTGTTGGGAAAATGAAAGTATTTTCTGGGTCCATGTTATTTTTTTACTCCTTCTATCAATTTCAGTGACTAAAAGTAATACTTTTGACTGAAGGAAACAACCTCGTTTGATTAATACTACACATACACATTCAATGCTTAAACCACTTTGTCAAGATGCTGATCCTTTTTGTTTTAACTTCTCCATAAAATGACATGACATTTTTTTTTCCTGTAATTTTCGACGTGATAATGATTTAAATATTTAGTTTCTGCACATTTTATGAACCTAAATCCTTTGGAGTTTTTCCAACAGCATTCATGAGTGAAATATTTAAATTTTACATTTCTATTTTACAGCGGTTATCTTACTGTTAGGAATGTGTTTACTCCTAAATTCAAATACTGCATTATCATAGCAAGTTCTCTGACGTTGTTTTATTGCAAATTAAATCCACAAGTAATGTAACTAATTCATCCACTAAACAAATTTGAAAAAAAAAAAAAACCTTCTTTCAGAAAAACTGTTTAGAAACATTATATATATTTTTTTGATGTAATGTTAGTAAATATTAGTAATTGGCTATCATTTTTAAAAATACTTCCTTAAAATTCTGTAAAAATTGTAATGATTTGTAGAATGTCAGAAAATTTCCAAAAACTTCAAAATGCGACAAAACATTTTTTTCTATTTAATAGAATAAAAGTAACACCAGAATAACATATTCACTCTCCTTAGTAGTGCATTATGCCAAAAATTTTGAATGTTTACTGAAAGTAAACATTTTTCGAGTTCGTTTTGTGTGTAGAACAACTTTTTTTCGGTAATTGTAAGATTGTTGACAAACTTTTTCAGATATTTTAAGAGTAAATCATAACTTATAAAAAATTGAAATTAAAGTTACCATTTTTTATATTATCTTGTTATCAGTATATAGAAACAAGGTCTACAAAGTTTCATCAAAATGGGATTAGAATGTTTTGAGTTATCATCTTTGAAGTGACCAAATTTTATATATAAATTCATTTCAAAAATGCGTTCTAAGTTTCAACTTTCAGTTTTTTGTCATACAGTATGTAAATACAGAGGTCAATTAGTATATCTTCAGCTTCCCAAAAGTAGAGGAAAAAAAATCGACTGTTTGTGTAAAGCCAAGAAAATAAATAATCCAATAAATTCATTTAAAAAAGATAAATTTTGTAAAAAATAGCCATTTTATCATTTTTGATAACTTAATTGCTTTTAAATCATACAAAAAATAGAAAGCGCAACAAGTTATTTTACTTATTATTGTTAAAGTTACATGGGCATTATATAATTTTAATTTCGGAAACAAATTAATATTCATGAGAAAATACAAAATATTTTATCTTCTTACTAGCGGAACCCGCACGGCTTTGCCCGTAGCAGAAAATTAAAAGGTCATTTGGTTCACCTGTATATTTATAAATAATGGTTGATGAATTTCTCGCCAATATGCTAGGTTAATTTGTTCGCCAATGTAATGGAAATTTGTTCGTCCATGTTATGGTAATTCGCTCTGTAAAATGTTCTTAAAATTGGAATAAAAAAAGAACAAAATCGAATTTTCGAAAAATCGATTCGAGATGCACACCCCTATGATAAACTAATTTAGTGCTCAATTTCATGAAAATCGGTGAAACGGTCTAGGCGTTATATGCGCGTTGCAGAGATCTAGAGATCCAGACTTTCAGCTTTATTATTAGTAAAAAAAAGCTAACTAAAATGAAGTAAAACTTGTGAATGAGAACTATGCTTTCTGAATTTTTGATGTTTTTGTTTTCGTTTGATTTAGCAATGATAAAAAAACAAATGGTTTGATTTGTATTTCTCTACAGAAGGTGGAATTTTATCTTGTGTTTTTCCGCTTTGAAGTTATTGTTGCAATTTTAAAGTGCAAGTAAAAAAAAAGTGACTTTTTTTCTTTCAATTTCCATTTATTCGCTATTGATTTCTTACTTAGGAAGAAATTTTGTTGAAATTCAACACTTTTCTTGGTGTTTCATTTTTCTTTGTTATTTTTTACATTTTATATTTCTGTTTAAATGTACTGAAATATTGTATTTTAGTATTATTTTATAATTTTCATACTTAAATATAATGCACCTATTGAACCCTAATGAATTACAAAAATGAATTTGAAATTATTTAAAAAAACGGATGGTTCTCTTCTTTTTCAAACAAAAATCATAGTTCGTAGAATTACCGTATTTTGATTGATGAAGCTTGTGAAATTACAGGCTTAAATATTGGCGGTAAGGAACAACACAAAATCAATGTTAGTGCATGGAGAGAAGGTTCTTTTATTTCTGGAAGAACTTCTTGCTATTAATAACTTGTCACAAAAATGATAAATCTATTTTAAAAAACGAAAGAAAAGAACTTACATTACTTATTTGCTAGAAAGCAATTCGCTACGGACTTGAATCGACCTAACTAACACTTGACACCTGACACCCTCAGAGACCATCCGCGCCTACCAATTGCTCGGTTTATCGGTTTTAAATGCTCAGATAAATCTGAGCAAGTGGGTCTCTGAGGAACTTTATTGAAACATAAAATATTACATTATTATGAGTTACAATTTTGATTTGCTCTTGACAAAATTTTTGGTAATTTAACATCAAAATATGTAATAAAGTAGACAAAACCAATGCATAAAAGCATTTCAATGATACAATAAAACTTAAACGACACTAGAGATTTGTTGCTTTACAGAAGATAACGTGTTAAAGTGTAGAAAACAAAAACTAAATTTAAACGGTTTTAACTGTAGAAAATAGGAATAAAAAACCTAATTAACATACAACATTGAAAAGCCTTGCTGATTTGTTTTAAGGGAGAAAATGTAACTTAGTATAAAACCTTATGGATTTTTAGCCGCTATCAACAAATACAGTAAATACAAAAGGAAAGTAGGGAAATGTGGGGCAAAGTGAACTTGTGAAACATTTCTCTGCTTTTAGTGCAACCTATCGAATAATATTTTAACTATGTAGTAACACGTGTAGTCTATTTATAGAGCCTTCTTTCTAGGCACTATAGTCTATTCCAGTCAAGAAAAAATTACCAATGAAAATCATAGAATATGATGATACAAGCAATTTTTAAAAATTGATACTCATCTTGTAATATTTTGCTGTGAGGCGCAAATTATCTTTGGTATTATTAAATGATAAAATTCTTGTAATTAACATTTGAAATATTAATTGAGAATTTTTAGTACTCGGTGTAGTATTTATTTAGTTAATACTAGCAAAAATACCCGGCGTTGCCTGGGTCAAAAATAATTGTGAGAAACAATCACTACCTTCAGCACGACATTTAAGCAAATAAAAATTTGAAGAATTTCCAAAATATGAACTAAAAAAAAAAGATCACTAAAAAAATCGTGCGCTTTATTAAATAGTACACACACAAATAGAAAAAAAAGGTCTCTACTATGTTTCCGTAAGTGTGCAAAAATTAGTTTCCAAATGTTTAAATGACTTTAAACTCATGTTTGCTCCGGAGAAGCCTTGATTCAAAACTTTCAATATGATTACTATTAATATTGATGTTATAAGGCAACGAATTTTTGTAACAATGGCTTTTGTATTTAATCATTTAATGGGGCATTACATGAAATTTACTGTTTTCCATCATAGCCTTTTGAAACTAGGTTTTTTAACAACCGACACACAAAGGAAGGGGGTTATACGTTTGACGTGTCTGTATCTGTGTGTCTATCTGTGGCACTCTAGCGCCTAAACGGATGGACCGATTTTGAAAAAAAAAATTTGTTCTAAAGAAGAGTTGATCGAGAGTGTTTTTAGGGGCCATTTATTAATTACGTAAGGATGATTTGACAGTTTTTGACCCATCCTCCCCCCATGCAAGGGTTAGTAAGATTTTTCAAACCTCTCCTCTCTTATCTTACGTAAGATTTCATTTCGTTTTTCAAAATAATAAAATAAAGAATCTTACATCACTGGAACCATCATTAAATTCACTATTAAAATTTAACCTTAATATTATATTTAAATCTTTTTGGGTAAAGAAGTATTTACTAAATAGTCGAAATCGAGACTGACTTTTTTTTTTTTTTTTTTTGTATGTGATACGATACTTATTAAAAATAAAACATGCCATACATAGTGCGATTCTTTTATCATATTTTACGATATTTACTCTTTGTAAAACAAATGAAAAACAGCTCCTCCTAATACGTTCCTTACCTTCCAGACGCAAATGAAATATAATCACTGCCAAATCACTTGATAGCGCTATTTCTAAAATAAAATATCGACTCAAGAATGGGTTTGACACCACCCTCCCAATGCAAAGGTATGTAGAAATTTACCACACCCTCCCCCTCGAGACCCTTACGTAATTAATGAATAGCCCCTTAGCTAGGTTGCAACTTTGGATGATATTAATTAACGAAGATATTAATTAAAACCTCTAAAACGTTTTTCGCGTTTTTTGCAGTGAAAACATTGGTGAAATTTTAAAAATTTAATACCAAAATTAAGAGAATTTTTTTCCGCGTCTGATAGAATGTGTTTGGAACTACCATTTTTTAATAGAATTCGAATTATAACGTTTTTTTAAAGCAGATTTTAATAACGGCTAAGTTTTATTCACGCGATTTAACCGAATTCATTGCTTGCGTTCGACGAACCTCACCGGTCGACCGGTAAGTAACCGGTTAACTAACTGGTCGCTATCAGTCGAGCTCGTCGAACGTAAGCTAAGTTGGCCGACAAGGAAATAAACATGGTAATTTAATAGCAAATAAAATACTTGATATTGATTTTTAATTCGCAACTCAAGCGCTCGAATACAGTACCTTGCGGTGATTTACAAAATTAAAGAAAAGGTAAAACATTGCGCTCCACGTGTGTCTGTTGGTAAACATAGGCCGTTTGTTATGAGTAGTTATTAACGCATTCGATGTATCTTAGATTGCTTTCAGCAACAGAAATTGTTTCGTTCCGTAATGGTATTCTCGAGCGTCTCAAAATAATGTTAGTTTGCATTATTTCCCTCTAAAAAGCGAGTTGATTTTCGTAAATGGCGAAAGCGTAAACAAGAAAACTCTGGATTAATAACTTCGCATTATCAACGAATATAATCGTCTGTTCGATGCATTTATGAGCAATCACGATTGCTTATTCTTCTCATTTGACCGTTTTTGATGTTCCGTGCCTTTTTCAGCTTGGACCAGAAGCCTCTGCAGCACCACCGCCCACCGTCCTCTGCAGGCGGCGCGGCGCGGCTGCTCCGCTCCTGTGCTATCCGCTTCTCCTAGTCGGAGGCGTCCATGTCCTACACGCACGCTCACACACACACGCCTACGTGCATACACATAGGTCTACGCACACACACAAGCCTACACACTTACACACACAACTATGCATACGTAACTGTCCAGGAGGAGAGGCAGGCTTGGAGGGGGAGACAGGAGCTGTTTCTAGAAACAATAACTCCAATGAGTAGGGTCCTGTCTCAATTCGTGATTGCGAAAAACATAATTTGAATTCAAAATTTCAGAATTCAAATTAATTTTTTTTTTTTGAAAGAGAATAACGTTATACCAGGTAAACTTATTTTTATTGTTTTGTGTGAATTTGTAACAATATGAATT
The DNA here is from genome assembly GCF_026930045.1 of Uloborus diversus. Classification (NCBI taxonomy): domain Eukaryota; kingdom Metazoa; phylum Arthropoda; class Arachnida; order Araneae; family Uloboridae; genus Uloborus; species Uloborus diversus. The sequence continues at coordinate 113,930,948 of NC_072732.1, read as the reverse complement.
TTTTTAATCTTAAGCTCGAAAGAAGGATTTGATAACATTAGCAGAAGAATTAGGGCTTTCATCCTTGCCTAGTTTAAAAATAAGTATAATTTAACTATCCTTATTTTACTGCAGCATTTAGTTGGAATGGACACTATGCAAAATATTTTGTTGAATATTTTATCGTAGAACGAAATGAAAAATGTTTAACGTTGAGAATTTTCATCGCCAAAATAGTGCGCCAACTTCACTTTATTGCTTACATTATCAGCTGAAGAGTTTCGCCAAAAATGTTTAGGGTTACAGTTTTAGTATTGTGTGAGCTATGGAACCTTGGCGACATTTTGTATAGTCAGTTATAAATCATTTTTATTTTTTATCATGTGTGGATTAAAATAGTAAAAAGATTACAGAATTCGATAAGTTTAGGTAGATCAATTAAAAGGAAAACTACCACCATACCCGTGAGAATTTTATTGATGACTAGCATTCCCGTACCCGGCATTGCTCGGGTAATGGAATTAGCAGGTGTTAACAGTGCTTGGTGCACCTAGTTTCGAAAATCCCCCATAATAATTACTTATTACCTATAACTTTTTCTAATTTGGGGAGGATCCCGGGGCCCCTGGACTCCTTTTATATATATATATATATATATATATATATATATATATATATATATATGCCCTTGTCCTTAACCGATCTTTAACTGTTATTAACGATCCTTTTAAAGTATTGATTATCTTTGCAAACACAGGTCATCCACATTTTATTGTTATACCTATGTTTAAGCTAGAACTTCTTTGTATACAACATTTTTAGTTTTTTTCCTGGTGCTAAAATTATTAAACTGCTTTATGAACTGGCTTTGGAGCAAGCTACATAACATTGGTCATGTGAAAAAAAGTCTTCTCTTAAATCGATCCCTGCTACTTTTAATGTCTGTCCTTGTGACTTATTAATGGTTATTGCAAAGCAAACTTTAACAGGAAACTGCACTCTTCTAAATTCAAAAGAATAGTCCGCCTGTGATGATGTTCTTAAAAACTTCATTTCTAGTTTTGAAAAAATAAAAGCAAAAGACAGAAACATTATGATTTGACTTGAGAAAAGCCTCGAAGAATCACGTGAGAAACAGGTTTTTAATTTCGCAGAAATTAAGGGGTTTTAATTAATTTCTCCCGAACTAATTGAGATTTCGAAAAATCCTTTCTTAGTGGTTACTTTTGTAATCATGTGGACATGCCTGCCAAATTTCAAGTCTGAAGCTTCAGCGGTTTCGGCTGTGCGTTGATATATATATATATATATATATATATATATATATATATATATATATATATATATGTTATCTCAGGACATTGATTTTTATATATTAAGATTTGCATAACATGACAGAATTAAATCATAATTCATAAATTAGAAACGTACGAAATAAAAAAAAAAAAATAAAATTAACCGATTGAGCAGTTTGAGAAATAACTCAGCTACAAATGTAAAACAATGAGCACTAGCCAAACAAAACAAAAAAGTATCATCTTCCTCTTTTGATAACACTGGTAAACAAAGGTTTTGTTACATGAAATATTTATAGTGTTCTTACTGCTACAATAAAAATGTAGTTTCATCAAAAATGGATAAATATTCAACATCGGGGAAATGGCTGCTTACAACTACGAACTAAGAAATTTGCATTAATTTCTAGGTTTAGTGATGCTTCTTTAATTCTCATTTTTGTCCAGAATATCCCACAAGACTTTAAAATTTAATTTAAAAAGAATAAAACGAAAAAGTCATGCATACAAACAAAAATTACTAGGCTTATTAGCATTTTCTACGCTACGGCGTGCGTTTGTTTTACCTTTTTCATCCGCCATTAGACTGGCTGCAGTGCCTCCTATAATTTGTTGGAGTTGCGAATAGATTAGCAACCACAAGTCAAATTTTCAGCTTATATACGAATTCAGTCGATAAGTAACTGGTAAAAAAGTTTTGCGATAAAATTAAGAAAATCCCTTAAAATCTACAGAAGTGAAAGTTTTATTCTAAGACTAGCTTTTTGCCCACGGCTTCGCTCACGTTGATATAGTTTTTTAATACGCTTTTATTAACTTCACCTGTATGTATGTATGTATGTATCTTGTAACGGAATCTTGCAGCTCAAATTTCGCCCACTTCCTGCGATCGTATATTCTTTTGAAATTTGGCACGCAGCCTCAGACCCGATGACGATGCAATATTCTATAATCAAATTAATTAATTAACTCTTTTAATTGTTAGTTTCCTCCGATTTTAATCAATATTTTGGCATAAATACAACAATGTGAAAAAGAGAAAATTTAAAAAAATACATTGTAAAATACTCGCAAAAATTATTTAAAAATATCTACAAAAACCTTTAATTTTTCTGCATCAGACAAAATTTGTTCCAATGTTCCAAGCTAATTAGAACATGAAATATAATTGTTTTTAACTAATTTCATGCCAAAATTTAGGTGAGCCTTCAGTTGGAAATTGAATTGGAAATTCCCCACGCTTTTTTTTTTGTATTACATTAAAATTAAGTGATTGATCAACTACTATCATCCAAAGATTATTTTTCACTTTTAAGTTCATTTTGGTACGAAAGCGTGTTTTTTTTAGTTCTTTAAACTATTATTTTATTTTCAATTGATTCAAGTTAATGGTCATTACAGACAGAGGTCAAATAGTTACCAAAACATTGTTTGTTTCGAGTTTCGCCAACATTTCAAATTGCCTGCCCCCTTAAATGTATCAAAAGGTATGATTAAAACTGAAAATTAGGGGGAAAGGGAGTAAATGAAATGTTGGGAAAACTGAGAAGAAACCCAAAAATCACAAAAAATAAATCACGAAAACGTTCAGGAGTTGTAAAGAAGTCAGTTTGGGTAATTCCCAAAAAATCCAATTCGAGTGAGGTCAACTATTCTTAAATAAAGTGAAACAGTTCCCTTATAATCCCGATCTCCATCAAATACATAATATCCAGCGCTACACCGGCGATCTAAATTATTGTATAATGTGTAACTTCTTACCGTAGAAATCGTCCCAAAATAGGGTCAACAATGATGCTAACCGAAATGTTTTCAATAAACAGTAAAAATTTGGCAATTGTTTGAAATTGTGTGCAAAGACAAAGTAATGGAAGTTTTTGCGCTGTTTGCCAATTTGCGAATTAGTTGGCGAATTATTTTACGTGTTAACAAATTTAAAGAAAGAAATATTAAAGAAATGGCGATATTTGGTTACATGGTGAAAACCGAGAAACAGTATTGCGTAGTCTTTAGCTTCAAAAACAGCGACAGTTGAAAAAAAATGCCAAATGCCTTAGCTATTGAAATGATTCCACAAAAAAAGTTTGGCTAGATTCCAAGTCAATACAAATAAATAAAAAAAAACATTAATTGCCTCAAAGTTGCATTAAAATGGAAAAAAAAAACAGCCAAATCCATGTATTATTTGCCAATCTTGTGCAAAAATTTTACTTCAAGATTTGACTTGAGAAAAGCCTTGAACAGTCACGAAAAGCAAAGATAGTCAACAATACCAGGGCTGTGGAGTCGGAGTCGGAGTCGAAGAGTCGGAGTCGGACTAATTTTGGGGTAAAGGAGTCGGAGTCGGAGTCGTTAGAAAACATGTCGACTCCGACTCCGACTCCGGGCTTCTTTTTGTCTTTCATTTTTACTGACTCTCATTGCATTTTTTAAAAACTGACTACTAGCAATTGGTTCGATTACATGTATAAAAAGTTACTAATGAAAAAAAATAACTGCTACAATGGCAATCAGCTAGCTTGAGTGCTTATCGAACTTTCTGTAGCCGTCCCCTAGTTTGCTTGCTTTTTAACTTAACTAATATATAGCAACTGTCAGCAAACAGTTTTATCGCCTAACATTTTCAAGTAATCAATTTCAAATAAAAATAAAAATATAGTGTTTTGTTCGATCTCAGTTATAAAATAGTAAAAGGGACGTAACAATTTAGTAAGTCGTGAGGTCCCCTGAGGTCCCCGTACCTCAGGTGGAAACTTTTGAGAGTGATCGACAAATTCAAATAAGTTCTTGCGCGAAAACACGAATACAAAAGATCCGATGAAATAATCTAATGTTTTTTTCTTTATTAAGACTATTTCTATAAGTTTGGTTCTCACTAAAAAATTTGGAGCAAAATAAGTATAAATGATTTCTTGATTACAATACTAAATAATTGCAGTTAATCTTAAAATCTTCACATTAAGGTTAATTCTAAAGCAGCCAATAAAATTGAAATTAAAAATTTAGCGAAGAAGAAATATAGGTATAGTAAAAACTATTCGTATAAATCTGTATACCGCCGCATTTTGTGTAAAATTTGCTCCTGACGTATATGTGCCCTATTTTCGTTGAAATTTTATTGATGAAATAGAATTTAAAATATAATCGGGAGAATTTTCAAAATTAAAGTATTTATACCTTTTATAAACTCTGAAATTAACTTTAGGTGTCACTACCACATGGGTGTCACCCGGGGCAAACCACACCCTCTCAAGAACTTGGACTTAGAGGAAAAAAGCTTTTTTTTTTCCTCAAATTAAAGCTTTCAAAAATTGAAAACACACGATTTGATCAATATCTATTTGTTAAATATTAAAGGGGGCAAGGTAATCCTTTTCAATTTTTTTAAAGGAATTTTTAAGTCATTTCGTTTTTAAACTCGTAACTGTTGGAAAATTTGATTTTTAAATTGAATTTCTAACGTTGTATGCATCTTGGGTTAACAAAAAAAAAATGCGAAATTTTCATAAAAAGGAATTAATATTTTAATCTCTGTTTAAAGGTTTCCCCCCTTCTCCTGAAGGGAGAGAGGGAATTGAAAAATACAATTAAAAAAATCCGGAGTCGGAGTCGGAGTTGGAGTCTGAGTCGGGCGTTTCAAAATCCAGGAGTCGGAGTCGGGGTCGGAGTCGGCCATTTTCCTTCCGACTCCGCAGCCCTGAACAATACAACAATAGTCGTTATCGACAGGGAGTTGAGATGATACACTAAATATTGTATTGAGTTAAGGAAAGCCTTCGAACATGGAACTAAAAAGCTCATAACTCGTTTTTTATTCTACTTAGAAATTTCGAACAGGTGCCATCTTCAGCAGAAAAATCAGAGCTTTCGATGGATATATAATGTTAATATGTGCAAGTATTTTTTCATCCCCATATTAGAGAATTTATACGAAAATTGTGTTTTATTGCCCCCCTAAGGGGTTTTACCCCCCATAATGGGACGAAAACTACCCTATGTGTTATTCTGATGCATAAGCTATATTATTGTAAAGTTTCATCAAAATTCATTCAGTAGTTTTTGCGTGAAAGAGTAACAAACATCCATACATCCATATATCCATACAGACAAACTTTCGCATATATAATAGTAGTAAGATAATCATCAAGGAAGCATTCACAACGAAAACGTTTTAGTGGAAAATTGTAAATCCATGCAAACATGTTTATGCGATACATTTGTATGTATTCGGTCTTGTCCGCTTGATTGCACAAGGTCCCCATGTAAGTTCTCGTCCAGTATAACAGATGATGAATCCACAGCTCATGAAAACAGGTGTGCCCTTCCTCCCAAGGTCAAGGTGCACCCCTTTACTGCCATGAAAACACCCCCATGAGAAAGAGTCTAAAAACAAGAAAAAAATACCTTTAAAAACATCCATTCCTAAAAATTTCAATGGCGCAGTCTGCACTCCCCTCCCTCTACTTGGGCAATCCTATAAAGAAAGAAAAGAAATAGAAATTATATCCAGGGTAAGGGAAGGAAATGAACCTTTCGCACTCAGGCTGGGAAAAGCGATCCAATAAGCCATCAGAATAATTGAAAATCTAAAACCACTGTATAAAAACCAACTGCTGCCAGAAATTTTAATAAAGGATTGAACAGAGGTTGGAAGTAGCGCGCTACAAGTAATGACGCTAATGTAGTAGCAACATTTTTCAGTTGTTTGCAGTGTAGAGCACTACTTTTTTTAAATAGTAGTGTAGTGAGTAGCTCGATACAAAAAGTAATAGTTCGTAGCAATTTCTGGAAATTACTTTTAAATAAACTTTAAAAAAAAGAAAAGAAAAAAGGTTCAAACGAATCTCACTGGCGTAAATTTTACGCAAGTACATCAGCAGATGCAATGAGAAGTAAGACTCATAAAAATACGAGTTGACCTCAGGCATATCATTTTGACGCCATACGTTCTGTTTGACGCCGTTAGTTTGTTTGGCATCGTAATTTTCATACTTTGCCAATATTTGCATTGAATGCAGAGTTTGGCTTGAAGAGAAAAGTATATATGTAGTCTATCAGCGATAACCACCAACTTAGTAACTTGTTTGTTGTTCCAAGATTGTAAAAGCACTTATTTTCGCGAAAATGAGGATATCGGCGATTTCGCGAGTTGAAAATTTTGTGCATTTTATATGAACAGACCAAAAGTTGAAAAACAAACGTTTCGCGAGGCTTAAATTTTCGTTATTTTGACGGATACGTAAAAAATAAAGTCTCACGGAAACTAGTATTTTTACAGTAATAGCAAAATAAAAAAACTGCAGATGGAATAGAAATTGATGATATTGAACTGCCCTGGCCGCTTTACAATAAATACGAGTATTTCAGTGATACAAAAACGTGACAGAAGATAACAGAAATTTTAGAGAAAAAAAAAAGAATGAATAGATAACTCTTAGTAATATTCCATGTTCAGATGAGCTAAATTATCAATCTAAACCTTTTTTCGTTCAAGCCTCAAACGGTGTGTGTATACGTATAGGGGAAGGTTGCCTTCAATGAAACGGTTCCCATGACTAGACCGCGAAGATATTTCCCGTACCAGAGTTTGTGCAGACGCGTAATCAACTTTAGTACCTTCTTTTATCTGAAAACAGTCTACTGCAGAGTCGTCAAGTAGCTAAAATTATATAATCATATTGTTAATAGGTCAGAAAAGATTTCTACCCTTATCTTACTAATTATTAAGATTTTCATTTAGTTATAACATGCTTTGAATATCACTGATCATCTAAACGTGAACATTGACTTAAAAGAGTGCCTTTTTCAAGTACAATTCCTCATACTTCATGTTTCATCATGATTCGTGACAACAATAACACCTATAAGAATATTCAAAATGGCGCAGTTGCTATCAATGGACCACTCGGTGTTTCTATGAATGGACCGCCTGAAAAAGTGTTTCATTCATGGAAAATCTCAAATATTGCTGTAAATTCAGCTCAATTACCTTTGAAAATTACTCAATTGTTTTAAAATGAATATGACAATGAAAAAAATAATCTCAGTAATTCATGAAAACTCTTATTCGCAACTCCAGCGCTCGAATACGCTACCTTGCGGTGATTTATAAAACTGCCGGGAAAACTAAAACATTGCCACGTTGCGTTCCACGTATGTCTGCTGACGTAAACACAGGCAGTTTGTTCAGAGTATTTATTAAGTTTGCTTTCAGCTACGGAAATTAATTCGTCCCTTAGTAGTATTCTCGAGCTTCCCAAAATAATGTTAGTTTTCATTATTTCCTTCTAAAATATGAGTTGTTGAAAAATGGTGAAAGTGAAAATTCTGGATTAACAAACTTGGATAACGTTATACAAGGTAAAAAATTTTATTGTTTTGTATGAATTTGTAAGAATATGGATTTTTTTTTTTTTAAATCTTAAATTAATTAAACTAACCATATTTTACAGCAGCATTTAGTTGGAATGGACAGTATGCAAAACATTTTCTTGAATATATTATCGTAGAACAAAATGAAAAATGTTTAACCGAGAAAGAATTTACTTTTGAGCAATCACGATTGCTTATTGTTCTCATTTGACCGTTTTTGATGTTCCGTGCCTTTTTCAGCTTGAGCCAGAAGACTCTACAGCACCACCGCCCACCGTCCTCTGCAGGTGGCGCGGCACGGCTGCTCCGGTCCTGAGCTATCCGCTTCTCCTGGTCGGAGGCGTCCATGTCCTACACACACGCACGCTCACACACTCACACACACGCCTACGTGCATACACACAGGTCTACGCACACACACAAGCCTACACACTTACACACAAAACTATGCACACGTAACTGCCCAGGAGGAGAGGCAGGCTTGGGGGGGGGGACAGGAGCTGTTTCTAGAAACAATAACTCCAATGAGTAGGGTCCTGTCTCAGTTCGTGATTGCGAAAAACATAATTTGAATTCAAAATTTCAGAATTCAAATTTTTTTTTTTTTATTGCTTTTATTCTCAGTTCATGAAAGATTTCGCCAAATTTGTTTAGGGTTATAGTTTTAGTATTGTGCGAGCAAAGTAGCCTTGGCGAGATTTCGCGTTTTTAGTTAAACCATTTTTAATTTTTATCATGAGTGGAATAAAATGGTAGTAAGATTACAGAATTCGATAAGTAAAAAGAAATAATGGTCAATCAACTGAAAAGAAAACTATCACCATATGTCCGTGAGAATTTTGTTGATGATTTGCATAACATGACATAATTAAATCGTAACTCAGAAATTAGAAAAATCGAAACAGAAAAATTTTAAATTAACCGATTTGGGAATTCGAGAGAAATAACTCAGCTACAAATGCAAAACAATAAGCGCTAACCAAGCAAGGCAAAAAAGTATCATCTTCTTTCGATAATAATTTGTAATGTCACATTGAATTTTCTAGCATTAATTGTTATTCTTGTCAGGAAACAATTATTATTTAGTTTTATCAAGAATTGATAAATATCGAATTCAACATCGTGGAAATAGCTGCTTAGAACTCGAACTACGTAGTTTGTACTAATCTTTGACGTTTAGTAATGCTTCTTGAATTCTCATTTCTTTCTACGTGGGCCAGAATATCCACAAGACTTTGAAAATTAATTTAAAAAGAATAAAGCGAAAAAATCATACATACGAACAAAAATCACAACACTTTTAGCATTTTCTTCGTTACCACATGCGTTTGTTTTAGTTTTTTCGTCCGCCATTAAACAGTGACTGCAGTGCCCCCTATAGTTCGTTGGAGTTGCGAATACTTTATTATAATTTCAAGAAAAATTTTTCATTAATTGATTAAAAATTTAAAACTTAATAATACAGTTTCAACAACTTTTGCTGTTCCAAAAAAATGCAAAAATTAGTAAAATGCTAGCTTTTACCCGCGGCTTCGCTCACGTTGATGTAGAATTTTTCAATTGATTCAGGTTAAGGGTCAACACAGGCAGGGGTCAATTAATTACTACAAACAGGGTTCGTCAACAGTTTCGCCGACATTTCAAATTTCCTCTCCCCGCACCCTTCAATATATCAAAAGGAATGGTTAAAACTGAAAAACAGGTGGGGGGAGGGGGTTGTAAATGAAATGTCGTCGAAACTGGGAAGACACCCAAAAAATTACACAATATAAATAAGGAAAACGTATAGAAGTAGTAAATAAGTTAGTAAGGATAATTCTTAAAAATTCTAATTCGAGTGAGGTCAACTATTCTTAAATAAAGTCAAACATTTCCCTTATAATCTCGATCCCCGTCAAATCGTGTCCAGCGCTACGCCGGCTATCTAAATTATTCCATATGCTTCTTGCCGGAGAAAGGAACAGAGCTCAAGTGACGCTTGTCCCTCTTGAATAAATGAGGAAAACTACGCATAAAATGGCAATCGTCCCAAAATAGGGTCAACAGTCACTACAAATACTGATTTTCTAATAATGTCCATTTAGAGTGAGAACATCATATCTTTAAAATCTCCATCATAAGGCAATCAACTGTTTCTAAACAACGTCAACGGCCCTGTTTAAAATACCAAAAAGTTCAGAGTAAAAATATTTCGGAAAGAGGAACATTCCCTAAAGTTTCTATTAGAATGGTGATAACAGCGTTTGCAACCCCCCCCCCCCCCCCCCCACCGAAAGCCGAGGAGTAGAAAATAAGTTGCTACTAATGAAGTTGATAATAATTTTAATGTTTTACATTTTATTCGCGTGAGAATAAATAGTTAAAAGTTTACTGGGTGAAACTCGTAATTTCAACTTAGCGTAGTATTTTTTCATTTATACAAAAGGTCGAACACTGCTATGAAAAAAATATAAATTTCAGCATACAATGAAAAAGTTTTTCTGCGCGAAAATGATTCCCTTAAGAACTGAATTTTTAAATCTAATACTTTTTTTATGCTTACATTATGCTTAGTGGTCTGAACGGAGTCAAAGCTTAAAAAAAAAGAAAAAAAAAAGAAAGTACACCCATCGATTAATAGTCAACTTATCTGAATGATAACTGGTAGCCTGCATAAAGAAGTCGAAACGCCAAGTAGCTTTCCCGTCGTATTTATTTTATTGCCTTACGAGTGTTATCTGTTGTATGTTATGAGTACATGTAATGCGTAATATTAATCTAAATTAGCTATAATGTCGGACAGCTCGGGTGGGCCCTAAGTTCAGCTAGTTTATAGCCGAACTCTCTACCGAAAGAAACTTATCAATTTAACCGAACAACTAAGTTCAGTGCTTTTAAGGTTTATAAAAAAAAAAAACATGTTAATTGTAGTTTTTTTTTTTTCTTTTTCGCTGAAATCGACACAAAAAATTGGAAAATTGTATTAACATTTTGCTTCAAGAAAATCTGCATAAGAACTACAGGCTGCATCAAAGTTTTGCAACAGCAAGGGGCGTTTCCGAAAAATTGATTTTTAGACCGTAAGTCTATTTTTCATTATTAGCGGCCCGATAAGCTTTAAAATGCGGGGGAAGTTTCTTCAAGGAATAAGAAAGATCTCGCATACCGACAGAAAAAAAGTCCACAGAAATAATATGTAAGATAAGATATTTAAGAGAAGTGTTTTTATTTTTGAAAATTTATACAATTTTTTATCGCAGGCTGCTTGAACCGTTATGGCTTAGATGGCAGTACGTGTTCAACCGAACGGTTAAAAGAGAAAATCAGTTGAACTAAGTTCGTTTTTTTAGCGTAGTTGTTCGAATGTATTGTGAAGCTCGGAGAAGTTGAGTTCCGGCTCTGACAATGTTTACCTCTGTTTCGGAAAATAGAGAGGGGTAATTGGCGCTAAATTGAGTTGAGAAACTTTCTTAGTAGTTCTTCAAAAATATTCCAGCTAAAATCCGAGCCAATAACTCGTCTATTTTTCACTAAACTCCCTTGAAACAGGTAAACATGGTCAAGATCACAGCTCAACTAACCAGAGCTGCACTTTTTTTTATAGTAAAAATGTGACTGTCTATTTGTTTTTTTTCCGAAAGAAGAAAAAAAAAGATATTTTACCCATCAAATTGTTAGTAATTTTAATGTTTTACTACGTATTCTAATAAATATTCATAGTTTAACTAAATGAAAAGCGTAATTTCAATTTGTGGAAGACATTTTTCTATTCGTACAAAGGATCAAAAACAGTCATTAGAAGAATCTACACTTCAATACATGATATATTTATTTTTCTGAACAAAAAACTATTTCATTGTACTCTGAAATCTTAAACCTGATACTTATACTTTCGCTTACATTATGCTTTAGCTTTCTGACCATAGCCAAAGCTTTTTTTTTTTTTTTAAAGCACTTAAGAATCGATGTAACTGCATGTTGCATCAAGTCTTCGTAACAGCAAGGAGCGTATCCATCTCATTTATTTTATTACCCCACTTGTATTATTTATTGTTTTTATGTAATGCGTGATATTTGTCTAATTTTTTGATGCAGATCGTCCGGGCCAGGTCCGAACACTCGTTCTTCTGGTTATCATTCGAACTCTCTGCCGACCGAGTTAATCAGCTCTGTCGGTCGCAGCGCAAGTTAAACTTATAAATTTAACCGAAAACTTAGTCTGGTGCTTTAAAACATGTATTTTTGACAGAAAAAAAAAAAATTTTAGACCGTGGGTCTATTTTTCATCATTAGCCTGCATGATAAGCTTTAAAATGAGATGTAAATCAAAGAAATCGATCAAGAATTGAGGAAGATCTTGTGTAGAAACAAAAAACAGGCTACAGAAATAATATATAAGGATTCTGAAATTATATCAAGATTCACCGTCACATCTGTTGAAAACAATGAAATCTGTAACTGCTAAAACCGATGACCTTCATTTTTTATGAGGACTTATCTCCCAAATTGAGATTTTGGAAAAAGATTCTACTGGCCGACAAATGTTTTCAATTAATTATCATCAATCATGATGTTGAAATATTCGATAGAACATTAAAGGGATGGTTTTAGGCTAGCTGTTTTATAGACGGTTTTCAAGAGAATATTGCAAAGCGACGCTTGTCGGCTGAACTATCTTTGACAACATTGAGTACAAAGGTAAAATTTTCATATTGTTGGAAGAAATAACAAATATTAAAATGATTATTCAGTGCAATTTTAAGCACAATCATACTAATATGTACATCGAACTTGGTACACAAAACTAGACAAGAAAAGGATAGAAAACAAGATGTTGATGGAGGATGTATTTGATGAATATGAATATAGTTTTATACACATGTCAAACTTTTGCTTTTTATATCAATTTGTTAGTTATTATTTTTTTATTTTTTTTACACCAGACTTTATTATTTCACTAAAACAAGACGAGAGAAAGGGGAAAATACACGATGTATTTTCTTAAAACAGCGAATTTATGAATACTGATTTCACTAATTATTTTTGTCACTTTGTTATATTACTTTTTATTCTCATAAATCAATGTGAAACAAATCTATTTCACTTGCTTTACATTTTCATCACCCTAAACTAGTCTTTCAGGATATTTATTGCAGAAAGGGCATAAGTCCAAATTGAAAAAAAATAATAATAATTTCAGTGACGAAATGAGACGTAATTTAAGGTGAGGTAATGGTCCAAGTTATGACTAAATTAGTCATAAAAATTTCGTAGAATTTAATTCATTTCTGAATGAAATAACCACTTTTTTTCTATTCCTGAAAAGTTACATTAGTTGGACTTATGCCCTTTCTGAAATAATCGATTCACTTTTAAATGGATACTTAGTTTTCCCCTTTCCTCATTGGATGTTATAAGAATATAACTATGCTATGCTCGTACTTTAGCATTCCGTAAACTTCAGAGTTTCATTCGGTAAACTGAAAATTTTGCAATTTGCTGTTTACTATTCAACTAAGTTTTAATTTCCTAAAATTCCACTTTCAGAAACACGATCGTTCCCTCGAGTAGGAGAATGAAAGCCACCATCCAAGACATCTGCCTCGACCTCCTGTTCGTGTACATAGTCTGGAGCTGGACCCTTTCGGCCATCCTGCGGTGTGGCGCGACCACCGGCACCCCTTCTCCGGTCTCTCAGGTGACGCCTCCCGCGGCTGAGGCGGTGACGCCGCGACCCTCGCTCTACCTCGACACTTCCCGTTACAGCTCGGAACGCTTCTTGGGCATCACGACGAGGAACGCCACTGGGAAGCAGAGGAGAGGATCCGAAAGCGTGGAGAGTGGAGAGATTTCCGGAAATTATCACGTGGTGCGCGGCTCCAATCACCGAGCAGATAGTAAGTTATTGGCTTTTACGTGTTAAGTTTTTTATTCATTTATTTACTAGAAAGTCGCCCTTCAAGGTATGACGGGTGAAAATTGCTTCTCTTCTACATTTTAACGAAGCAATTGCCTGTTTGGTGATATTTTGATAGTTGACATTTTAACCCTAACCCCAGTGGATTAAACCTAAACTCCAGCAGATAGCATTCATAGTTGACCACTTTTTCGTTTCTTCATTCCCCTGAAATGACACGGTCTCACCAGTAAAACAGTTAAGTTACCAGATCGAGTTCAGCCTTGTCTCAATAGAGCCTTTCCCTGCATGTAAAACATTACCAAAACACGTTATCAAATTATCATACCGTGGCGTGAGTTTCATTGTTGAAACTCGCGGGTTACTCGATCATCGGCTATTATATATGAGAGAGTTTATTTAATTTTTACTGAAGTTCATGCTTGTTAACCCTTATTTTATTTTAAACTTCAAATAAAACCATTGCAGCAATGAAATTGACTGAAATTTAAAATCGTCAATATTCTCAGACTAACTTACCATAATTTTCATGATATTAAAATCAAATTGAGAACTTTAAATGGCTGTATTTCAATAAAACTAATGACTTCTATATGCCTGAAGTTTTAATAAGCTAATCAGTTTGCATACAAGCATTCAAATTATAGATAAGACAGTCAAAACAAGAGATAGAAGTTGTTAGCATATACGTATTTACATTTTGATTGGATTACTTTCGAATTAAGTAGAATTTTAAAAACCAGAGTTATCGAGTGTTATAAACATTTACTCAAGTACAAGGAAAGAAATGTATGGTTGCTTATGGTAAACAATTAAATCTATCGGCTTGAATGAGCAAAAAATTTTTCTTCAAACAAAGTAATTTAACTTCTTAATGAAGTTTTTTTGCCAAAATAACAAATACCAAGATATTCTGATTATTACAATATGCTAGCTAGATGTACTCATGTTTAGAATAGCAGAGCATTAAAATAACATAAATAACTTGGACAAGGGCAACTCTTACGAACTTATTTTCCATTGAAATATTTGAAATTATGCTGAATTGAACAAAAAAAGGTCAGCAATAGAGTATGTAGACTTTAAAAGTATACTAGCATACTCTTTTGCAGCTCATTTTGTTTGGACGTACCAGACATTTGGAATTAGCAACTTGTCGAGAACTGTTTCCTTTAGAAATTGTCAACTGAAAGCATCATTTCTCATTTGAAGTGAATCGTTTTTACTGTTCAATTTCAAACTCCGACACCTTAAAATTACAACGAGCAACTACACAACATCCGCTAACCGTCATTAATGCCGCTCGCAAGTTTATTTGTGGCGGGATTTCCCCTCTCACAAAGTTTAGTTGTAATTTGCCGCGTCGCTCGCAGATTTGTTACAACTTGCATTGCACAAATCGCAGATGACGTAAAATACGAGCGAGCGACCTGCGATCGTTTCACTTGCATCCGGCCCATAATAGGCCAAGTAAATATTCTCAAATAATATACTAAATGAGCAACTAAACATTGCCGTGGGTATATACAACAGAAAAGACTGCACCATGGGCGTCTATAAGAGGGCGGAGGGGGCTCGAGCCCTTCTATACATTGGTGCTGTCAATTTTTTTCATACAGTTAGATCATAAATGTCGTTCAAAACATTTCAACGTAAGCCATTTTAGTCAGTGATCGTTATTAAAGTCGTCTTCACTTGAAAGTCTTATACATTTAATTTGCATTGATTTTGCTGTTGGAATTATAACAATGTATTTTCGATAATAAATTTCTACCTGTCTTTCGAAGAGTCAAAAATGAATTCCCGTAAAATGGTTAAAAATCTGCCTGAATTTTAAAACGGAAAATTTACACGAACCATTATTTTATTACTTTGTAAACAGAAGAGGAAAGTAAAAAAATTTTTTCTTTAAATTCAAGCCTTGAAACATATAAATTTTCCTATTCCCCTCTAAAATTAGTCATATGGTCTCCCATATGGACTGCACGGTACGTGCAAAATACAAACGAGTAACTAATTGCTATGAAAAGGTTTGTCTAAAAACTACATTCTGGCTCTCTGAAAAAAGAAAAATCTTAATCAACGATTGTTTTTAAATTACAAGATGCTGCAAATTAGCTCTCAACAAGCAAAAGATGCATACACACAGCTAGATGGCCAATGTTACTTCCTAAAAACGATAAATGATCCTCCAAGATTAGTCATCTGCGGCGGTTGGTGTACACCTTTGTTCCTATGAAGTACCGCAGGAATACCGCCTTTTGCTGTGCACTTCGGAGGCTTCGCCGCTACTTGCCGCCTAAGACAGCTTAAGTTAGCGTAAGACTTTAAATTGACGTTTTAGCAACGTAAATTACATTCCTTAAATGGAAGAGATGAAAAAATCATTGCATCATAAACGCACCTTAGTTAATCCACTTTCCCTCGAACATTATTGGTAAGAAGCCAGATTTATTTAATTCAATTTCACTCGAAATAAGCATTATTGTCAGACTGCCAGCTTCCAAATGGCTCGAACGAGTGAGACGTCGCTGAGTATTGACACTTTCATTAATATCTTTAACAGATTAAATTCATACAAAGATAAAATATGGCTATCCATGAGCCCTGCTAAATTTTGAATCTATTGATACCTAGTTCGAAATTCCAATCACTAAAGTTCTCGAAGAGTTGGAATGACATAGACAGATACTGTCGTATTTTAACATAGTAGAGGAGAAAAAGTACAAGAAACAAAATTAAAATGATAATAATAATAATTAACAGCCTGTATCATTCATTTCCCTCTGTTCAGTTTCAGAAAAATTCAACAGCAACGAGCAGCTAAGAGTTCCACTGTACAAGCCCGGGGACATTCCAGGCGTGGATCCAGTGGAAAACGAAGTGATAGAACACCCCAAGCAGCCATTCCCTCCAGTACCGGGAGCTGGTTACATTCCTCCTTCCGCAGCACTAGAACAGGACGGTCCGGCGCCACTCACACTCCGAAATGACAGAGAAGAACCCAGAGTAGAATGTAAGAAGTGATTGATTTCGTATTCATATTTTCCGAAAACAAGATATCTCGTAGACCTGTAGATTTGAAAAGGAGTGAACTTGGTGGCACAGAGATAAATAAGAGAACTGCTGGAATTAAGCAGAAAGGTACCGCCTTTAAGCCAGGATTAAGGCAGAACTACTTGCAATATACCGACAGCCCGATTATCACATCCAGATACTGCACTTTCGTCCTTGTTATCGACCCATCAGTCTGAAATTGACAATAACTGAGTTGGAGGCAGATGTCATCTCATTGAAGCGAGTGACAAAAAAAAGGAAGTCAAACTAAATTTATCACACCAGCGAGAGTCCACGGCAATGATACGATTCATATACCAGTTTGTTGGTACTCTCAGCTTCATTCAGAGGACAGCTGTCTCCAGCTCGGTTATTGTCTATTCCAGGCTGATGAATCCATAACAAGGGTGAAACTGAAGTCATGGGCATAACTGGGGCTGCCGGTACATTGCATGTTTTCTGCCTTAGCCTTGGCTTTAGAGCGGTATTTTACTACTTAATTCCGGCAGTTCTCTTATTTATCTCTGTGCCACCAAGTATACACTCCTTTTCGAATCTACATATTGGAAGGTCTATGAGATATTTTGTTGGGGAAAGCTTCAACCACTGAAGCCTAGCATCAAAACCACTGAAATTAAATGTGCGTTTTAGCACCAACGGAAATTAGCATTTAAGTTCTTATTGACAAAAAAAAATTGATTCAAGGATTAATTTTTCTTGCAGACGTGACAGCTGACTGTTTCAACAACTATATGAAGATCACTGTGCAGTTCAATGGATCATTCGAAGGTCTGGTGTACAGCAGTGGTTACGCATACGATTCCGATTGCGTCTATGTGAATGGATCTGGACAAGACAAATACGAATTTTCCATTCGGCTCAACAGCTGCGGTACACTAGGTAGACCGGAATTTGAAACATCAGCCAATGAAGTACCGGTAATGAATTTTCATTTATTATTTTCTCTATATGTTTTTAAGGACTGGGAGTTCCAAAAATAATCGCTTGGCTGCAGTTCTTAATCGAGAAAATTTTAATTTATCAGGAACGTATTTAAGTCCTTGTTTCATTTTACTAAAAGTCGTTTTATTTTCAGGACCGTAATCATTTTATGTGGAACACGATCACTGTGCAGTACAACCGAGAAATCGAGGCAGACCTGGATGAGCACTTTCAAGTCACTTGTGAATACGGTTATGAATTCCGACGAACAGTCACCTTTCCTGTGGTTGGAGTAGAGTATGATTGTCTTTTAAAGCACTCTTAATTTGGGGGGGGGGGGGAGGAATCTTAGTTCGCATTTTTAAAATTGTATGTTCAGTATAACTTTAATTATCTGGTCCCCTCTTACTATCCGAATGGCTCATTGTACGAAATCTCTTTCAGAATTTTAGGGGGAGGGAAAAAGAAATAATGAAACTGAAACGTACTGCGATTTGCAGAATAGTTTTTTCTACGTACTAATTCCCTCCACGAAGCTAGTGAAGCAGTTTACTCTTTGACCGAGATATTCAGAAAGCAATGATTTCCATTTAAACTGCGGTAATTGGGTATCCAGGGTATCCAGCGGCGGACTGGGTCTTGCAAGACGGCGCCAACCTGTGCCCCTAAAAAAAGGAACAAAAAAAAAAAGGTGCCCCAAAAAAAAGTGAATAAAAAATAATAACAAATTTTAAAAAAGGGAAAAAAAGCTGCGCAATAAATTAATAAAAAAATAAATAAAATTACAAAAAAAAAGAATGTTTAGGCTTGAGGGCGCATCGGCCCGCGGGCCGAAGGGCCGGCGGGACAGTCCGCCCCTGCATACATACTGTACAGCACTTGCAAGTACGCTTAACATGTAAAAGTGCTGCCTTTTCATTTGATGAATTAAAACCTCTTTTTAGTTTTTGTTCCTCCCTTTTCCAACATACAAATAGTTATTAATTTAAATAGACCTTCATCGGAAAAAAAATCCAATCATCCGAATTTTCAATAATCCGAATTTTTCCCGGAGTTCTACTGTATTGTGGCATCATACTTAAGCAAAACTATTTTTTTTTTTTTTTACGATATTTAGACATTATTACGGAACTTTCAGCTTGTCCCGACGCTATCGGAATTTAAAGAGATTTTGAATGTGGTACATTATGAAGAAAACAAACATTGAATGATTTTTTTGTTTTTAGAAAAAGTACATCGAGTCCTTATTTGGTGACCCTTTCGCCCCCACAATGCTACATGGAAGTTCGATCTGGATTCGGACCCTCAGGCGGTCGTCTTACAGGACCTGTTACTGTAGGAGATCCGCTTACTCTTATGATTCACATGGAAAGTGATAGTAGTAAGTATTGAAACATAACTTATGAATGACATTGATGATTATGAATGACATCAATGAAAATATTTCTGGAAGCATCAATTGTTTTGCTGACGACGTAAAGGTTATGGGGATTGTAGAAAATGAAAAACAAAACAGCTTCAAGAGGATTTAGATCATATTAAATTACTAAGTGGGTGGATAAGTGGGGTATGGCAGTTAATGTATTGAAATGTCAAGTGCTATACTTAGGTCATGAAAATAAGCGTGCAAGTTATCGTTTACAGGGTTCAGTTGTTTGTCAGCCAGAAAATGTTATTGATCTGGGTATCTTAATAGATCAGGACTTCAAGTTTAGTCAACAGTGCAGCATTATAAGTAAGAAAGCCAAAAGAATGTTTGGGTTTATCAATAGATCTATTTCAAACAAATCTAAGAAGGTTCTTCTGCCTTTATATAGGAGTTTAGTAAGACCTCATTTGGAGTATGCTGTTCAGTTTTGGTCGCCTTATCTGAAGAAAGATATTTCTGTATTGGAAAGGGTTCAAAGAAGGGTAACTAGACTAGCAAGGGGACTTTCAGATTTAGATTATGATACCAGATTTAATAGGCTTAATATGTATAGCCTGGAGCAAAGGAGAGTCAGAGGGGACGTTATTCAGTTGTTTAAATTTATCAAAATGAAAGATGTTAATGGATTACATTTTTGCACGGAAAGCAAAATCAGAATGAGGGGTCATTGTTTTAAGCTATTCAAATCTCAGGCTGACCAAGAAATGAGGAAAAACTACTACTTTAGTTGGGTTGTGGGCACTTGGAACAGCTTACCGGAAGAGATGGTAATGAGCAAGAGGGTAGGAAGCTTTAAGAGGGCCATTGATCTTCATTGGGGACTAATAAATTGACTAGGACCAGCCTAGCTGGGCCCAGAGCCTGTTGCTTGGTCGTCACATTTGTATTTGTATAATTATTTCATTTCGAAAACCTATCAGATTAGAATATTCAGTATCAGAAAAGAAATTAAAGTGCAGGAATCAGGGTCCGATTAAACTTTGAAGTTAATGAAAGCTCGGTCTCATTTCGGGGCCCTCCACTTTTTGTTTAGGGAAGCATCATTGTCAAGCATCTGATGTTCAATTCTCCTTTTAGCTGAGTTTGATGTTGCTGTAAGTAGCTGCTATGCTCACAATGGCGCTAAGAAGCGACTTCAACTAATTGACGCTAATGGGTAAGCGAACCTCAAGATTATCTTTCCATACCATAAAATCATGCATGATAAGAATACATTTTCAGCAACAAATTAATACAGTAATTGTTTTAACCTGTTATATAACAAACACTGTTTTGAATAAAATTCAATTTTTCTCCAAGAAATAGGTTGAATCGAGCAAAATTTAGCAGAACTATCTTATTGATGGTAAGTTTCACCAATGTTAATGGTGCTTTTGAAAACAACTCATTTGTAAAAGTATTATTACGTTAGTGAAACTTATCACCAGCGCTTGCAGCTGAATTTTTTCTGCGTATTTTTTGGCAAAACATTAAAATTTATTTTTAACAGTGGTGTTTTTCAGGCCTAGAAAAAGTGATTCTGCCCCAAAATTTCCAAAATTACGCTTATTGTTGCTGTGTCCAATGAATGTGATCTTTCATAGTATTTGGTTTGAAGAATCATACGATACAAAGCAAAAATTTCAGCTTTATTTATGTTTTTTTTTACATAATCATCACCTCTTTTGGCTATTTATGACAGCTGATTATATTGGTGTCGCCTTCACACGTTCTAATTTTGAAGCTAGTAACATTACTACGCATACTAAAACTTTTCGTACGCTGAGTTTCCAACCGATTCTTTTTTATTGAGAAACGCGAATTCCACAAGATAAGTTGAACCCAATTTTAGAGCTATTAATGCTAATTTTAACTTTAAAAACAGTAAAATGAACGAGAATGTTAAGTGAATAAATTCCTTTGCCTAGCAGACCCTAGTTCATACTATTGCATATTAGATTATACACTCAATTTTAAAATAAATGCACTCTCTCGTAAAATTATGTAGCGTTCGAGCTGTATTCCCGATTTCACCTTATTACCAATTCGATTTGTGACAAATCTTCAAGCATCTGTAAACCTCCATAACTCACTGATAAACTCAACCCATCACCGCGAATATACTCAGACCTGCAGGCAGAAGTGTTAACATATTAAAGCAAAGGCATGCCAATAATTTCAACAAGTGGCTGTGCATAAATATCCCTTTTTTTTCGTTTTATTTGATCCCACATCCCCCCTTTGTCACTAAGTGTCACGCTTCCCTGACCTCCCCTTGTCAGATGGCACGCTGTATTGCATAAGCATATTATTATTTAAAAAATCCGTGATGTCACATTTCTTGTTGACCCCTCCCACCCCTTGTCTTGTCACAACTGTCACAATTTCAAGAGCACCAGGGGTGCCCACCTAAGGGGGGTCATGGCGCAGACTGCGTCATTGACATTTTTAGGGGGAGGTGTTAAGGGGTAATTTTCTCATTTTTAGGGGACTCTTGTTTTGAGATAGGGGGTCTTTGGGACATTTAGAAGGTGTGTTTTTGCTCTTAGGAGGGGTGATGGGCGCCCCTCAGAACACCCTCCTTCCCCCTTAAAGCGGACATCAGTAATAGACGACCTCTAAGATACTGAATGACATTTAATATTTTTGCAAGGCGGTTTCGTCCTAGCTCGCTTTGCTTGCCAACCCCCGTTCGCCACCTGCCGTGGCCCAATGACGATTGCGGCGGGTGAGAATTGATGATTTTAATGCTTTTTTCATCCTTGGATGTCCTCAAGACATCTTGGATATCCGACCCTTTACGGTTTATAGGGGTGAGACAGGGCCGAATGACTTTCACGGGAAGTCCTGTGTCCAACGGTACCAGTATTCTGCCGTGTGGGCACGTGAACGGCTGTATCTGCGGAAATGAGTTTTCGAGACATTTGAAGAAACGCGTTTTGAATTCAATACTAACAATAGGAAAATGTTGGAGAAATCTCTCTTTCGAGGAAAACAAATAGGCAAGCATGTACAATAAAGCTAACGTACAATAAATGACAAAAATACAAAAAAAAATATAAATGAAAATATTGCAGTTACTGCCTTTTTAATGCTCACGACTGTATTGAGCTGCAAGGCATTGACGGTCCAGAGGAGATAGGGTTACATAGACATACAAGACAGAGACGCACACAGATTTTTAATAGTTTTGATGTAGTCATCTAATGAAAATATTTGTAGTTTGATATTTACCTTTTTGGGCTGGAGGCTGGAAGGATGATGGAGGGAGGCATCTTTTCACGCAGATTTATTACTACACTTAACGAAAAATCACAAACACATGCAACGATGCAACACACATATCCCTAGCTTTTCCTTTTACGTACGGCCAACTACTCGGTTTCCATTACTCTTCTTCTATACGAGTATTATGCTCATCTAATTACGTCATGCAATTTTTTATTCTCTTATGGCGACATCTATTGACCAATACGTTTAATACTTATTTAATTTATATCCTGTTACACAAAGAAAGTCATGAATAGATTCCGGATTGGTATGAAAATGCATGAGTGCAAGGGTGCCTACGTAGGGGGGGGGGGGAGTGATGGCGCAGGTTGTGCCATTGAAACATTTATAGGGGTTGTTTTGAGAGAATTTTCCTATTTTTTTAGGGGGGGGGGGACTCTTTGCAATATTTAGGGGGTTGGGCACCCCTGATGAGTGCATATGAAATCGCTTATTTTTCTTTCTTTTGACGTTAACACGTTAGCGAAACTACATTAAAACGGTCTATTTTAAAAATGAAAGCAGAGTTTTGTATTTTCACTTGTTTTACAATAAAAAAAATTTTTCTGTGAGAAAATTTAAAGCATATATTCTTTGTTCTTGGCAACGACCAAAAATCGGAGGATGCAAAAAGGAAGTCATTTCGTGGAAATGAATACTGCCCCTAGCAACCAATAAGGATAAAAAAAGAATTTCTGGGAGAGAAGAGGGGTGTCAGCGAACGACCCTGAATAAAGAGTTTATCCAATCATTGCTTTAACAACAAAATGCAAAAATAGAAGGCCCAATTATTATTATATTTTTATTAAGATGAGAAAATATTTCTTTTACCAACATTAGAAAATTATAAGTACATATCTACATGCATATTTAAATGGTTTTTTAGTGCATATAATTTGGTACAACACCGAGCATATATATATATATATATTTTTTTTTTTTTTTTTTGAAAAATTTTCTTTTCAATTGCGGCAATTTTGTTCTTGCTATTAAATGCATCAACAAGAGTTTAGTTGACCGCTAAGAAAAACTCTCAAATAATCACTTGATACACTTTGCTTGTTGATTTTCTCACTGTAGATGCATATCTAAAGAGCAACTGATGAGCCCTTTCAGGGGCACTAAGAACGGTGGTACTGGATCGTCGAACCATGTCGCTCTTTACGCCTACTTCAAGGCCTTCCGATTCACAAGCAGCCCAGCTCTCTATATTGAGTGTGATGTTCACATGTGCCATGGAACTTGCCCGGTGAGTGCACGCTATAATGCTACAGTTTGATATAGCAATAACCATAACCAGCCGCCCGCCCTGTCTAGTGGTTAGAGGAGTCTGACTACGATGGGAATATCCCGGGTTCGAATCTTGTCCTTTCTTTGTGTGAATGTGTTGTTATGCTGTGAATGGTTGCTTACCCTATAAACGGGTCCTTATGGCATGCGTGTACTGTGGAAATCTGACTTCACAACGAATTACGGTACAGTTAGAAGAGTGAAGCAACGCGCCCCAAATTGCCAGTCTAGTTGGCACACGACAACAATAACCTTTACCTTCACAGGATCGTCTCGTTTCGTTTAAACGACACGCTCCTGGAACAGAAGAAGAAAATAAAAGCCTTCGATTTTTCAATTTATTATTCGATTTTTAAGTCTGTCACTCTTTAGAAAACATGATTATCTAGCAAAACATAACTTTTGGATTGATAAATATTTTCTGACATTTTATTACAAAAAAAAAGTTTCCGATTTCAATACAATAAATTGAAAAAGAAACCTCTTTGAACAAGTTTACCGAGTGAGCGAACATAAACGCTCGAAAATAACTAAAATTCAGCTTTTAGAATTTTCTATTAATTTAAGCCGCAAAATCATTTCTCGCCAAAAAAAAAAGTGATAAATTGCATTCTAATTCCTTTGAGATTAGTTATCGCGTTGGACTGTCAGGTGACAATCAAGCAAGAACTTCTTTCGTGTCGGTGGATTAGAAGCAACCCAAAACAGTGAACTGTCGATTATCCGCACGTCATTTAATAATCAGGGACAAGTATTTTCGCAGCAAAAAGCAAATACCAAAGGCGTTTTTTACTTTCTTCTATATCTAATATATAGAAGAAAGTATTGGATTCGTGCAAATTTTCGAATTTCGAATTTTGACGGATTCGAACGTTTTAAGGTGTTCTGAGTCCATTTCGACTATTTTTGGAAAATGTCTGTCTGTCTGTGTGTATGTGTGTGTGTATGTGTGTCACGTCTGTGTGTGACCAGTTTTTTGTGGCCGCTCTACAGCAAAAACTACCGCATGAAATCGAACGAAATTTGGTACACATATGTGCCCCTATGTGAACTTGTGCTCATTGGTTTTTGGCGCGAATTCCTCCAAGAGGGGTGGAGCAATGGGACGTCTTTTGAGTTTTGCGTGACTGCTATTCCCCAGGAAGTAACTGGCGGAATCAGACAAAATTTATTCCATATGTTGTCCCTAGCAGGTACAGATCCTGATTCAATTTTGGTGTCAATAGCTCAATTGGGGGTTGAGCTATAGAACGTTTTTTGCCGTCAATTGTGACTGCCGTATCTCAATAAATAATGAACGTAATCAAACAAAAATTTATCGACAAGTAGCCCTTAGAGGGTATAAGAAATGATTCTATTTTGGTGTCAACAGCTAAAAAGGGGGGTGGCGCAATCGAACGTTCTTTTTTTTTCCATTGTGCCATATCTCAAGAAGTAATGCTACGTTCTGGATGAAATTTGGAATAAATATGAATCCATATGTAAACAGGCGTTGGTTTAATTTTGGCGCCAATCGCTCTATGGGGGGCTGATTTTTTTTTTATTTGTGTGAATAAAAATAGCTTTTTATTTGCAACAATAAGAAAGATAAATCGTAACAGACTGTCGTCTGCGTTCAGCTCGTGCTTTTAATTGCATGGAAATGATCCGAAATATTATCTCAATGATTTAAAATTTTTAATTGTTGCCATCTTGTGTCTGTTAACAGATAAATGTTTGTAATTATTTTAAGCAAGGCTTTTAAAATAATTTTCAATTTTCATTCTTTGCTTTGCTTTTGAGATAAATCAGGAGTTGAGATGGTCATCAAGTTTTGGCATGTGTAATTTTGTTTTCGTTGGGAATATTGCTTCCTCGTTAAGCATGGGGAGGGATCAGAATTATAAGAAAGATATAGAAGAAAGTTTCGTGATGGCCACATCATACTAGTTTTTTTTTTTTTTTGGTGGAAAAATTGCAAAAAAACTCAGTCGTTTTTGTTTTATTTATTTATTGTGCTTTCTTCATCGAGCATACGCTTGTTCTTTATTGATGTTAAGTTCTGTTGTGCAAAAATACAAAACATTTTTATTGTACTGTATATATTTTAACTGTTTGAAGGAAGTATTTATGTATCAATACAGCGAAATTTTTGAGGAAGGAAAATCTGTACCTTATTTTCCCTTCATTTTCGCCTTTTTGCGAATTATCCGCCATTTTTATTATCCACGGCACTTGTGCCGCCCAATTCCGAAGATTATGCTTCAGTAAAAGCAGTGGAATTACAGCGTTTCGAAAAAGTTAACATGTAAATTTTTAACGCAAAAATATAAGATATGAAACGTGCATAAAAGGTCTGATTTTAGCCTAGGAATGCCAAGTTACTATTCAAACGACACATCAGCTTAAGTTTAGCCGTTTTGGATCGGATTTTTCATTGTTGTAGAGCTAGGGTTACCACAGCAAAGTTTCGTATTTCGCCAAATTTACCGTAAACAATATTTTATTTAATAAACAATTCATGTGTGTGTGCAGCTAATATTTGCTCGCAGTGAACAATCACCTAACACGATAACTTACCAGAAAAGGCAACCACTCAAACACGCGCTCTGATCCAAAATGGCTGATCTTAAGCTGATGCCCCGACTCATACATATAGGGGCCTTAATTCAAAGGAATTTATAACAGTAATGTAACGATTTTTTAAACATATGAATAAGTAATAAGTATGTTTTGCATTCCCGTTTATAGTCTGTTTATTATATTGTTCGTTGCATTATAGGCACAGCGATGTCACTGGAAGTCTTTAACCAAACGATCTGCAAACCGCAGCTTGATAAAGAGGAATGCAACATCGACATCAGAAAATGTCAGTTTGTTCCAAGCTTTACAAGTTTTACAAGAGCCAATGGATGCAGTATCTTCTTCAAATACACAAACAGGTAAACTTTGTCCACTGAGACTAATTTAGGGCTGTTTCTCAATAAAAAATTGCAAAAATCCTAAAATAAAATCCGTCTTTTACGTAAACATAAGTTTCAAATGCGAAGTCAATTTATTTAAAAGTAATAATTAAATTTAAACTTAAAACTGCTTACAGGATTTACCAATAAATAAAATATATGCAAAATGCATAAACGTTAACAATTGCGAACAACAAACTTTCTAAGGATTTTTTTTTTAATGGATGCATATTTGTGTGTGTTCCGTATACAAATCCATAGTTTGCGTCGGGTCTTTGCCAAATTTGACCAGAGGGGGCATAAACCAAGGAAGTAATCGCTGCATAAACCCGGCTCCGCCCCCTTGCCGCCTGTTACTTGGCGATTTTCTATTACGTTAAATAATTTCTACAAGAGTATTTGTAAGCAAACTAAATTCAATATACTGTTCACTATACTAATATATTGATCACGACTTATTTGCATTGTCAATAATGATAAAAAAAATTGTTCTTACAGAACTTTGAGTCTTCGTTTCATTTCTTTTTTAAATTCTAGATGAAATTCCTAGTGGTACCTTATGCCTTCCAAGCGTCGCCCTTACTGCAGTAATTTCTGCCATCTTGGCCTGCCTTCTACTAGCATGTGTCATGTGCATCCTATTGTGCCTACGCATGAAGCGCATCAAAGAGGCCGGAGACATGCCAGCAATGGATAACTATATGACCAGTGCCTACCTTCACAAGCAGCCAACTAGGAAACGGCTATGACAGAATTTCCCCGCTGCTTCTGGATAAATGAATGTCATTAAATTAACAGGATTATCAGGCGGAACCGTTGGTCTCGACTCAATCCGAAGTGCAATCAGGGCTTGTGAAATCCATCATGTCAGTCAGGAAACAGCATTTCTGCTCAGATGAAAGAATGAATGAATACAAAAAATCACTTAATTTTGTTTTTTAAAATTTGCGCATCGTTGCTATTTTCCGAAATTAGAAAATGTTTTAAATCTCACAGGAGACGATGAAGAGCTATTAAGGAATGAACTTTAATTTTAAATGATATTCATGATAATTTAATACATGGTACGATCCAAAAGTAATGAGCCTCCGTTTAAAAAGACAGATTTATTGAACTGGTCGGTACAATTGACTAATAGTTTTAAAAATAGGCACCTCTTGCATCAATACTTCTGTAGGCGGCTTTTACATGACTCAAAGGCATCCCTGAAGTCCTATTTCGGGATATCTGACTGCCTTGACATGCGCTTTGATGCCCTCAATTTAGTGGAAACGTTCGATTTTTAGCGCTAATTTTAATGGTGGAAACAAGAAGAAGTCAGGAGGCCACAGGCCCGGACTGTAGGAAGACTAGGGCACCACGGAAGCGTTGACTCGGACCTTCTTCAGTCAGAACTATCGGCACGTTTCGCGCAGACTTTCCGCAAGTGCAGTAAATCCGTACCAATGCATTGGACCGTTGTTTCCGATAAGTTCAGGGCTTTTTGCTACTTGGTGGAGACTTAAACACCAGTCCGTGTTTAAAAATTCACGCACTCGTTGCACATTCAAGTCAGTACGGGCCGAGGACTGGGTCTGGGGTTTGTCAGTCATCACTTTCCGGCCTTACGAAAGACCTCGTGCTACTTGCGAATAGGACAGACACTCAGTCCTAAACGCCTGTTGAAGCATTGCGAACGTCTGTAAAGGAAACCGGAAGAAAAACTTGCTCTTTTTGCGTTGCTCAGACGAACTTTCGATATCACCGTGTAACGCACCACTGTATCGGAGTTACTGTTAAAGCTGATGGTACCCCTCCGGAAGCTGGGAGGCAACTGATATGCGTTGCACTGTGAAGCCAATACGAGCGGCAGGGTGTGCATTCGTCAGTATAATGTGAGGTTCATTACTTTTGGATCGTACCATGTAATTTAACAATCAGGAGTGCCCGATAGGAGGTCATGTGAGCTCTAAAAAATGTCTTTATTCGGCAAATTTTACCTCACGATTAGGCAAGATTATCATCTTTCGGCAAAATTTGGTGTTCCATTCCGCATATTGAGAATTTCCGAATTCCTAAAAATTTAAGTTCGGAACGCCCTTTTTAACAATAAGTACACAATTAAAATGTACGCAGGGGGAAAAAAGAAAAAGAACTTCGCACTTTTAATGGTAGGGTTATCTAACGTGTCCCCCCCCCCCTTCCCATGCACTTGTTAAAAATTATATAATCAAGAATTCAGAAATAATGTCTGGAATAGTCAGGAATAATATCTTGATTCGCAACAGAGAAATTTTCAAACCAAAAGCGATTATACTTATTTTAACACCCACAATAAAAAAAAAATCAGTTGGAAGAGGCAAACAAGAAGCTATTCATTTCACCTGCTAGTTATTTATTTTCAACCTGCAAGCATTTTTCAGATGTGGTCATCATGAGTCTTGTAAGCTTGCTTGTATTGTTTTTTCTTCTAAATTAAGGAACATATACTTTAGAGAACTATCGACACCTTATACTTGCGGTATTTTTCGTATGTTTTCATGAAATTTAATGGTTTTTTTTTTTTTTTTTTGGAAAACATCTGAATTTTGAAGTTGATGCAGAATTTCAAAACAAGGATACAACGTTTACTCTATTTTAATGGTAATATAAATATTCTAACAAACTCACAAAACTCATGTCACTGCCTTCTAACTTTTTTACTTTTATTATTAAAATATTCTCTACCCTTTTCTTTCTTTTTTTTTTCATCATGATCATATTCATACAAGAAATGGTCTTCACTTTCATCAAGATCATTGATAATTCCTCATGTCGGGAAATATTTAGCAATATTTGTCCATTCACTTTTATTCAACAATATTTTTTCTTTCACTTCTAAGATGTTTTGTTTCACTCAAAAACGAGTGTGCTTGAATTTGAAAAGAAAACGCCAACGGTAAAATTAAAAACATAAAAAAAAAAAAAACGCACAAGAAAATATGGTCATTTTTCAAACGTTTTGGTTAACTCAAAATTAAAACTGAGAGAAATATTGAAAGAAGAGAAATAAAAGGCTAATTTTCGATTTGCATAAATAGATGGTCAATGCAACGAGATGAACTTACTGAGGGAACGATCTGTACATTTCTGCTCAAAGTTATAGTAGCACCTTATGCTTATAACATAAAAACTGAATTAAGAGTATGAAGGAAGTACATTTAAGTATTTGCCTTTAAAAGAAGTAGGGAAAAAACTAAATTGTCGTAAATTAACTGCATCAATCCAGAAAAAGGAAAGGCGAAAAAGCGAGATGATATACAAATTAGCAAAAATGGAAGCATGACACAATGGAACATTAAATGGCGCTTACTTCTGATGCATAAGTTTTAATCACGCCTGCTTTCCGAAAAAAAAATTGTGTGCGAAATCTTAACCGAAATTAACCTTTGATAAGGTACAAATCAGGTATTAAAATGGAAAAAAAAATCTAAATTAAAAAAGGAGCTAAATGAAAGAATGAATCGGTTACAGCAAAAGATTTGAGTCACCAATTGACATCAAGTCTGCCTCTTCAAAACAGTTATAACGATATTTTCCCTTACCACTTCTTGTTACATTAAATGCCACGTTTTTGAAAATAAATTAAAAACATGATGAAACAAAATTTAGAAATCAAGAAAATAATGTTGAAAAATGGATTGTATATATTTGTCATGAGAAAAATTATTTATGAAAAAGAACAAGTAATTCTTCATCCCGATAAAAAAAAAAAAAAAAAAAATGCATTTCTACCATAACCCCCCACCCCCACTCCTATTTTAGACAATTATAACAACGGTTAATAACCGAAAGTTTTTGTGAACCCTGAAAAATAAATAACAATAGCGCAATCTCAACTGCTGGAAAAAAAAATCAACATCCCTCCCCCCCTCCCTTAATAACCACATGCACTTTGATTACAGTAATACAAATACTATCATACTATCATGTTCTCACATTCTTTCATCTCATTATAAGATAATTGTTCATCAAAACACTACTTTTTCTTATTTCTTTTCACTTCAGCTCTAGCTTAAATCCCAGACGAATAAATTTTAAAAATCATTTTCTATCACTCTAGAACCGAAAATATTTATTTAAAACTGGCAAACTCTGGAAATCGGTTAGCTACAGCTCTTATAGTAAAAATAAAGGAAGAAAAAAAATAGTTCTTAATCGTTACAACTTGTAGAGAAAGAATTAAATTCAAGCTGTCTTCATATTAGTTATAGCAGTTCACTGTTCTTTCATTCATTATCATTGTTCTAATTTATTACTCATGCAAATTCAAGTAGTACATGATTAAAGTTCGTTTGAATTAAAGTAACCCATAGGAATGCTGCTACACGATTCATAAAAGGCAGCTTCTGCTGTAAATTGGTGTATTAAATACATAAGTTTCAATTAGATTGTGCACCTAACTTTTACAATGCTTTCCCCAATCAAAAATAATATAGATTCTTGATAGATTTTACAGATGTTCCCAAAACTATTGTTTGTTGGGAAACATTACAGTTTGATTTTTTTATATTAACTTAATTGTTTTGGCAAATGTAAAAATAATCGGAGAAAAGAACATAAAATAATTTAAAACTATTTATATAATTATTTTAAAATGAAAATCCCTGTGAATTTTTTCAGATATCAGGTTGTTTTTTTGTTGTGAAGAGTTATTGCTCATGTGCAGTACTTTTTGTTTGTAAATACTCTGTGATGTATTTATGTGTAAGCTATTTATAAATGCAATTCTGTTTTTGTAAAACGTATACACTATTAGTTCCTGGGTGAAAGTAAATTTTGCAAATAAAAATAGTTTACTTGTATGTTTTTTTTTAGAATTTTTCTCGTGGATTTGACATTTGAACGAGTTGCAAGAAAAACTTTGTATGTCTAAAACAACTTTTCACTATAGCAAAAAAAGAATCTACGTAATTCAATATACTAAACAGGCCACGGAGAGCAACATATAACATCTTTCCGTTCAATTACTTATGCTCACTTCCTATTGCAAGGAAGCTCAGAGGCAACTTTGCAACATATAACGTTTTTCCATCAATTATGATACTTTATTTACAAGGTCAATGCCAATTAGCGCATTTTCTGATCGTGTAGCCGAACTAAAAACACAGGCGACTCATTTTCTGGACTATATTGTAACGGATTCGGTGCGACTTCCACTTTCTTGAAATGAAGACACAGTTCTTGATAAAAACACAGGAAATTTATTTACACTATGTACAGGAAAGATCTTCAACAACTGCTAAATTATTCATCAGCAATTAAGCAATTATCACACAACACCGTAAACTCAACGTTTACACACGTATTTACTTCCAAATACGAAAACAACACAGCGAAATGCCTCGCAATAAACAGAGCAAAAATGCACTCAGTTCGAAATCTCAATCGAAACTAACTGTTTATCCATCGCTAACGGCTTAAATACACCGAAAAGAAATTTCTCAAATATTCCACACGCTTCTGTAAAGTAGTAGACCGTTATCAATGAAAAGAAAGAAAATAGGGGTCGTATACTTTAGCCGAATGAAAAAGGGGTTGTATATTCATTACGGGAAACTATTTACAGGTTACGTTCCTACAATAATTACTATTTACAGAATTTGTAACATTGCCCCCTTCCTAAGGACTGCACGTCCCGGGCAGTACAATCCCCAGAAAGGGTGCCAAACTTCTATCACAAGTTTACAAATATACACATTAATTAACAACTAACAGATACAGAAAACACAATAATAACAAGAAATATTACTAAACATTAAAAGCAAAAATTATCTACAACTTTTATGTTATCAACCATGGTTGTTTACGTAATACTCATGAACTATGGCCATAGTACGGGGCTAACCGATCATAATGTACAACCCTAGGTTTTGCATTAGGTGATTTTTGGATCCTCACTACGACGTCATTTAGTCGGTTAACGACTTTGTAGGGTCCATCCCAATGCGACTGCAATTTGGGTGAAAGACCTTTCCGTCGGATGGGATTCCATAACCAAACCTTGTCGCCTTCGTTGAATTCATGTCCAGTAGACCTTGTGTCGTATCGGGTCTTCATCTTCTCCGCCGCGATGTTGATTCGCTCTCGTGCGAAGTTATGAACGTCTTCCAACCGGGCCTGGAGATCCTGGATGTACTCCTCAGGCGATGAAGGCGCATCCGGAGGACGACCAAAGACGAGATCACAAGGTAGCCGAAGCTCTCGTCCGAAGAGCATCTGAGATGGGGCAAATCCGGTAGTCTCGTGGACAGCACTGCGGTAGGCCAGCAGGAACAAAGGTAGCTTCTTGTCCCAATCCTGTTGATTTCTGGAAACCATAAGCGAGAGATTGTTCAGGATTGTGCGGTTAAATCTCTCCACCATGCCGTCCGATTGTGGGTGTAGTGGTGTTGTCCTAGTTTTCTCAATTCCGAGAATTTGACATAGGCCCTTAAACACAGCAGAGATGAAATTCCTCCCTTGATCGGAATGAATCTGCAAAGGTGTTCCATATCTCGAGATCCAATGTTGGACTAGAGTCTCTGCTACGGTGGTAGCCTCTTGATCTGGAATGGGATATGCTTCCGGCCATTTGGTGAAGTAGTCGATGGAAACAAGAATGTATTTGTTCCCATCAGCAGTTTTTGGTAGAGGACCCAGGATGTCGATCCCAATTCGTTCGAAAGGAGCTCCAACGTTGTACAGATGTAGCTTCCCTCTGCTTCTCTTCTTCGGTCCTTTACGAGCAGCACAGGCGTCACAAGAATGGCACCACTTCTCCACGTCATCCTTCGCCTTGCTCCAGAAGAAGCGCTCCCGAACTTTATTGAGGGTTTTCAAGACACCAAAATGTCCTCCAGTCGCACTACTATGTATTTCTTTCAGAACATCTGAAATCCTTGATCGGGGAAGTAGTAACTGCCACCTAGATGTTTTGCCGTCGTCAGATTCCCATTTCCGGTGTAGCACGCCGTTCCGTAAATGGAGTGAGTTCCATAAAGCCCAGTATCTTTTTGTTGCAGGACTGAAGATGGAAACGTCCTGCCAGCTAGGGCGTCGACTGTCACTTTCCATGAACCCTAAAATTGGTTTTATGTCGGGGTCTTCAAGTTGATCTTTTCGAACTTGGTCATCACTCCATGGATCAGGTTCTGATGATGTTGGAGTCACTGTCACCTGATAGGCGGTAGGGCTAGTCGTTCCATACTGTTTCTTGATTCGGGAACAATAGTGGCAGTTCTCAGGACAGGGTCTCCTTGATAAAGCGTCTGCATTACCGTGAGACAACCCTTTTCGGTGCTTGATCTCCATGTCATATTCCTGGAGCAGCTGTATCCACCTGGCTATCTGGCCTTCTGGATTCTTGAAGTTCAAAAGCCAAGTTAATGAGGCATGATCTGTCCGAAGCAGAAATTTTCGGCCGTAGAGGTAATGATGGAAGTGTTCTACAGCTTTCACTATGGCCAGTAACTCCTTTCTGGTGACGCAGTAATTTCGCTCCGACTTTGATAAGCATTTGCTCCAGTAAGCGATGACATGTTCATTTCCGTCAATTTCTTGGGATAAAACAGCTCCAATTCCCTCGTTGCTCGCATCAGTGTCCAGGATGAAGGATTTTTCAGGCTGAGGATAGGCGAGGATAGGCGTTGATGTTAAAGCCTCCTTCAGTCGTAGAAATGCATCTTCGCATTCTTTGGACCATTCAAACTTTTGCTTGCTCTCCGTCAGCTTATGCAAAGGTCGTGCAATGTTGGAAAAACCCTTCACAAACTTCCTGTAGTACGTGCAGAGCCCCAGGAAACTTCGCAACTGATGGATGTTTTCGGGACGACTCCAACTCCTGACCGCAGATACCTTCTCTGGATCGGTTTGTACACCCTCAGAAGAGATGATGTGACCAAGGTAGTTCACTTCCCGGCGGAACAAATTACATTTGGACGGGCTTAACTTCAGATTGGCTTCCTTAAGCTTTTGCAGCACCTTCCTAAGATTTGCCAGATGTTCTTCGAAGCTGCGTCCCACGATGATGATATCGTCTAAGTAGACCAGACAGGATTCGTAAGAGAGTCCTCTTAACACTGTCTCCATAAGACGCTCGAACGTAGCTGGTGCATTGCAGAGGCCGAAGGGCATCACTTTAAACTGCCATAAGCCTTGTCCAGTTGTAAACGCTGTCTTCTCTCGGTCCTCAGGGTGTATCTCAACCTGCCAGTAGCCGCTCTTCAAGTCCAGGGTCGAAAACCACTTGTGTCCGGAAAGAGTGTCCAAGGTATCGTCTATCCGTGGAAGAGGGTAACTGTCTTTCTTGGTGATTTCATTCAGTCGTCGGTAATCGACACAAAATCTGGTGGAGCCATCTTTCTTTCGGACCAAGACGATGGGAGAGGCCCAAGGACTGGATGAAGGTTCGATTACATCATTCTCCTTCATCTCTTTCAGGAGGGTTTCAACCTCTTCCTTCTTAGCGAACGGTAGTCGTCTTGGATGCTGTTTAATAGGGGGGTGTTCTCCAGTGTAAATCCTATGCTGCGTTAAATTCGTACGGCCAACATCCTCCGATGTAGATGAAAACAGATGCTTGAAGTCGTCCACCAATTGTTCCGCAGCAGTTCTTTGATCCTTCGATAAGGGTGCACTCCCAATTAACTTCGATGTCAAGGACTCAGAAGACACAGTCTCGGGGGAATTGATTCTTCTAATGATGCAGTTTACGGGAGTACAAGTTGCTAACACTTCGCCTTTCCGGATATTCCTTGGCCTTTCACTCACGTTGGCGACTCTCACAGGAATTACATCCTTAGAAAGGTCCACAAGCGTAGATGCTACCAGCACTCCTTTTGGGTTATTGCTTAAGTTGGGGTATTCAATGAGTCCAAATCTAAAACTATTGCTTTCTTCAATGGAGCCGGGTATTAATGATTCTGACCTTGAGGGAATTGATAAATCTGTTTGGGCAATTATTTGATGAGCGGATTTTACATCACTTTCTGCGGGAAAGACTGCTATGTCTTCTCTCGTCGAGTGCAGCTCGTTAGTCTTGAAATCGAGGTTGAAGTCATACTTCTTTAAAAAGTCCAATCCGAGAATGAAGGGGTCTATGATAGCAGCAACGAATGCGGTATGATGGTAAATGGCATTTCCAAACACAATTTCTAAGTTCACTTTACCTTCAATCTCGATCTTGTCACCTGTCACAGTTTGGAGGGTAACGCAGGGCGGCGTCCACAGAATGTTGAGTCCAAATTGACGAGCCACATCTGTTCTAATGATCGTAACATTGGCTCCAGTGTCAATAATCAGTTCGCATGCAAACCCGTTTACATATGCGTAAACAAACAGTCCATTACTGCCGCCACTCGTCGATGAAATCTGGAAAACTTTAAGATGGGGCTCATTCCAATTTGGCGACCTCCGCCCCGCGAGATTGCCATGGCTTAGTTTTCCTGGACCTGCGAGGGAGAGGTGCTCTTCCCTCTGGTTTCTTGACGAGCTTCACAGTTTCTTCGTAAGTGACCCTCGCCACCACATTTCCAGCACTTAAGTGATTGTCCATTATGGTCCTTGGGAGCCGAAGTCCTTTTGAGGATTCCTGCAATTTCTTTTATTTGCTTTTCCAGTTCAGCAAAACGTGACGAAACCGGATCAGGCTCATCAGTTTTCACGCCGCGGATTGAATGGCGATCCTTGCTGGGCGGCCTCTAACTTCATCGCATACACAACAGCAGAACTCAGGTCTTTGACATCCGCCATCCGTAGAGCTTTCTGGATTTCCGGATCTCGAACCCCGTCGATGTAGTAGTTGAGTGCCAGGTTGTCTCGAACGTCCGCAGGACAGTCACAAAAAGCAAGATGAGACAATCTCTCGACGTCCGCCGCTAGCTCTTGCAGGGTTTCCCCCGGTTTTCTGGAAACGGGACTTCAACTGGAGTCGGCTGAAATCTTTCTGGCACTTCTCACCGAAGCGAAGCTCCAACGCAGATGTGAGGGCGGCGAAATCCAGGCGCTGGCTGTCCGGAAGGGTCTGGAGAATGTCCGCTGCGTCACCTCTCAGGGATGCTGCAAGATGACAGGCCTTGGTAGCAGAGTCCCATCCGTTCGCTTCCGCCACTATCATGAATTGAGTTTTGTAAACCTGCCACGAAGTTTTCCCATCAAATGTGGCAAGTTTAATGGACGGTCGAGCAACCGATGTGGGAGCGCTAAACTGTACAGAGCTGCTTTCCGCGGTCGCCAATCTCCTTTCCACGTCCTTGAAGATATCTTCTTTTAGTAGATGAAATCTTCTATCTTCATCTTCAAATTTATTTTCTACAGCATTGAATCGGCTTTCAACGGTATTAAATTTTTCTTCAATAGCATCAACTCGATGCTCTATGTCATTAAATTTATTTTCCATCACAGTCTTTACCGAAATAAGGTCGTTTTTAATTTCTTCTTGGTTAGACGTTAAGTCCTTTTTCAGCACCGTTAAATCGCTTTTTAACTGGTCTTGATTTGCCAACATACTTGCAGTCAGATCATTTTTTAATTGTTCTTGATTAGCCGCCATATCATTTTTTAATTGTTCTTGATTAGCCGCCATATCATTTTTTAATTGTTCTTGATTAGCCGCCATATCATTTTTTAATTGTTCTTGATTAGCCGCCATATCATTTTTTAATTGTTCTTGATTAGCCGCCATATCATTTTTTAATTGTTCTTGATTAGCCGCCATATCACTCTTCACAGAGGTGATTGCGTCAAGAAGTTGTTTTAATTGTTCATCCATTGCGCGAGTAATCACCATAAAAATAAAGTCCTAATTCAAAAAAAAGTCTTTATGAAAAAATGTCCAAAGTCACTTACTCCAAAAAAGTCCAGAAGAAGCCCCACGTTGGGCGCCAAATTGTAACGGATTCGGTGCGACTTCCACTTTCTTGAAATGAAGACACAGTTCTTGATAAAAACACAGGAAATTTATTTACACTATGTACAGGAAAGATCTTCAACAACTGCTAAATTATTCATCAGCAATTAAGCAATTATCACACAACACCGTAAACTCAACGTTTACACACGTATTTACTTCCAAATACGAAAACAACACAGCGAAATGCCTCGCAATAAACAGAGCAAAAATGCACTCAGTTCGAAATCTCAATCGAAACTAACTGTTTATCCATCGCTAACGGCTTAAATACACCGAAAAGAAATTTCTCAAATATTCCACACGCTTCTGTAAAGTAGTAGACCGTTATCAATGAAAAGAAAGAAAATAGGGGTCGTATACTTTAGCCGAATGAAAAAGGGGTTGTATATTCATTACGGGAAACTATTTACAGGTTACGTTCCTACAATAATTACTATTTACAGAATTTGTAACAATATTCATAGTTTTTCTACCGAAAAAAAAAATTTGTTGAAAACCTACATACAACACTTTTCCCGCCGCCCATTCATTTGTTTGCAGCTAATTTTTTCCGAAAATTAAAAAATGTACCTTATTTTAACACTTTGACGGGCTCAGGTACAGTGCCCGTCGCTTAACAGAATCACATTCATCTGAAGACATTTGATTTTATAAAACGCTGATTTTAACAAGCATACACGCAAAAAAAAAAAAGAACGCTTTAAGGTTCATAAATACACTAAGGAAGAAATGAATTATTGAATTAATATTTTATTTTAATTGTTAAGTGATTTCATAAAGCACTAAACATAATAAGACATTTTTTATTAAACGAATGTGTTAAAATATTGGCGAACTTTTGTTTGATTAAAGATTAAAGAAGGTGTTTATAAAGATTCAACTTCCCCATTTGAAAGTAAGATTTGCTCAAAAGTTCATCGTATGACATCAAGCGCTTTTCTAACGTCTATTGAAGAGGAAAATTTGTACACTGTAAATCCCATATCTTCCAATACCGGTTCCTACATTTCTTGATGACTTTATAAAGGGCGATAATGATTTTATTAAACGATGGCTTAACATATTTCGATATTGTTATGATTCTATTCTTTCAGACTTGATTTTAATAAGCGGCAGAATTTATAATCTAGTGATTTTATAAGTTGCAGTTACTGTATATCGCTTATTTGGAAGAAGAGTGTCACAATACGAAGAAATAAAATTTTACAGGAGAAGCGTTTGAAGTTTAACTCTTCAGGCCATTTCCATAAAGAAAAGTAAATTTGCTGTGCTCTCCAGTGGTTAATATTAGAACAAAAATCTGTTATTATTTTCCAAAGATAACGTCCTTTGAAGGCCTTTAAGCGAAAAAAAAAATAAAAAAATAAAAATTTGGTATAGTGGCACTCTTTTTCCAAACGAGCGATATATAATACACACTGGCGTATCTAGGGGTAGGCGGAAGCAAAGTGCCTCTCGCTTTGGGCGGAAGAGTGAGAGAGACGACAATTTACCATGATTGTTTAGAAAAAATATTATGATTTTTAAATAAAATATCAAACTGATTTTTCATAGAAAAATTAGTAAAAATAGAGCTAGGAGGGAAAAGAAAATCCCTAATGCTCAAAAAGAGAAAGAATTTTTTTATCTATGGTGTATAAGGGTGAGGAACGCCTTTCCCCCAGATGATCCTTGTTTTTAAGGGAGGCGGCTGCATTTTAACTCCCGATGGTGAAAAAGAAATATTTCGAAACTTTTTTTCAAATAAGATAAATATATACAATATATTATCTAGTACATTTTCAAAAAACCCCTCCCACAAACAAAACCAAACATTGTTTAAAACTGCTTTTTTACAGCTGCTTCAGAACTTTTCCGGAGAAGAATCCCCCCCCCCCAACATTCAAGTTCCTCTTAAATTTCGGAATTTTTCCGAGTGAGAGTCTCCAAAAACTCATCCCTCTAAAATCATCGAAGATCAGCTAAAATTACGTTTTTGAACTTCAATCTGGATAAGTTTCCGAAGAGCGCATCGAATATCTCCTCCCCCAAACATCGTATAAAATACTCAAAAACTCGGTTTCTCAAACTCGAATTTCAATGATTTCCGTGTGAGAGAAATTTCCCGTACCCCCCCCCCTCGTAAAATGGTCGAAGATAATCTACAAATGCATTTTTGGAATTTCAATATCGAAAAATTGTCGGGGCAGGGCTCCCAAACCTATATTTTCCCCAACACCTAACATTAGCAAAGATCTCCTAAAACAGCGTTTTTAAAACTACAATTTCGAAAATTTTCTTGGCGAGAAACTTGCTTCCTCGTTTCGCAGAACCTCGCCTTCCCACCTCTCCTATTCTTAAGTAAATATTTAACTTACGATTAGGTTAATTTTACTAATGCTTAGATCTAGCAAAGCCTCCCTTCTCCTAAACCAGAAGCTAAATCCACTATCTCTCTATACTTTATATCTATCTATATCTATATATATATATATATATATATATATATATATATATATATATATATATATATATATATATATATATATATATATATATATATATAATGTATGTGTGTGTCTGAAAATACTTATAAATGTGTGTTGTGGTAGTCTGCCGAGCTCCCCCCCCCCCCATAACAAACAACACAACCACACCAGTGTTTATGCTAAGACTGCTAGCTAAAATGGGATCAAAAGCAAGTTTTATTTCTCTAATCGTAAATAGAAACTTTGAGAGAGAAAAATGCTTTAATTTTTATTTTACGTTTTCTTTAGTAAATGTGGTTTGTTGTACACATATTCTGCTAAAGTTTTCGTACTGAATTTGAGAATTAATACCTTTAAAAAAAGGACCGTTATAAATAAAACTGAAAATTGTACTCTGCCTTTGGGGAAGAACGAATACTACTGTTTCACAATGAATGTTATTGAGTTTATTGAATTTCTATGAAATGGTATGGGGGGGGAGCATTGATAAAGTCCGACAGATTTTAAATTTTTTTTACAGGAGTTGATAGGTGAGACAATTTTGATTTTAAACTTCTTTTTACCATTTTATAGTACGCATACAAAACGCCCAGTGACAAGTCTCATATGCCATACCTTTCTTTCATTATAAAGAATAAGTCGTACACAAAGTGATCTTAAAAGTCAATTGAGCATTGGTTTCTAATTAAAAAATTCAATTTTCAAGTCGACTGTTCGCCATTTCATAAGCTCGGATTTTGGTGACAATGGGTTTGTTTCCGAAATTTTAAAAGTTTTTTTTTTTTTTTTTTTCTGAATGAGCATGTTTAAAAACATAGGATTTAATCATTTTTCAAATAATTTGACAAAGCTTAGCATTTTTTAACAATTATTTCAAACGGTTTAATTTCACTGTTTATGTTTCTGCACATGACATCACAAATGATGACATGCCATTTGCAGAGGGCAATATTTAACCCACTTCTTCAACTCACGTGTACTGGCAACGATAGGGTTGATAGCAAGCGTAGAGCGTCATATTTAGTTTGCTTCTTGATTATCATAACATAGTAACGCGGTAGACAGATGCGCCAAAGTATATCATTTGTGACATCATAAAGGACCACGCCTTATTTTGAAAATTGGACATTTAAAACAATTAATTTAAAATCAAGCGTTGCGAAAACGAAAGTTTTTTTTCTCGTTCCATGTTGTTTGCTTTTGCTTTACTTTTGACTAAAGGAAACCCCATTACACCAGAAGTTACATCGCGCCACATGCAGATCTTCACGGACAAATTATATCTATCACACAAAAGTGCACAGCTATCAACAGGAACTGTGATTGTGTAAAACAGTAAGTGAACAATATTAGTGGAAAAAGACACACTATCAGTGGAATTTTCTATTTTCTCTAAAAATGTGGGGAAAAATTATGAAAATTTTTAGGATATTTAAGACTAAAATCAAAACATTAAGAATTTTAAGAAAATTAGGATAAATCCAACTCCTGCAAGCTCCCCCCCCCCCCCAAGTTTTTTTTTTTTTTACAGTTAATTTGTTTGGTCAGTTATTATGCTCCTATAATGTTATGCTCATTCAAAAAATTCCGTTATACTTTGTTGTAGGACATCATTTCTCTTCAAAGATTGTTTTTTGCTTTTTAGTTCACATGGCTACAAAGGCGTGTTTTTTTTTTCTTTTTTTTTTTTTGCTAATGTACTTATTTCATGGAAAAAAAGAAAAAAAAAAGAAAAAACATTTATTTAAACTACAGATGAAAACAATCGGAAAAAAACGGAAAATTTCCGAAAAGAACGGAAAAAAATCGTTTTTTTTTTTCCGAAATAGTAAATTTTCACTTCGGAAAAATTGAAAAAAAAAAGTGTTTTCAACTTTTCAGGGTTTTAATTGAAATTTTCAGCAAAAAGTGACTAGAAATTTTTCCCACTTAGAGTCTGATGCAATTTCCTCACCCCCCCCCCCCCCCGTTTTGTGTTAAAATAATGTCTAACCTTAATGCAAGTTTTTGCATGATAATATAATTTGCATATAGATCAAAAAACGTTTAATAATATTTTTTGCAAAAAAGCTTAAACCAATAACCTTGGTGAAGAATTTATTTTCCTTCTTTATGAGACAAACAAGCATAACATCAACTACAAAACTATGTTTCTGCTGACTGTGCGAATCAAATGTACAGGGTGCGGCAAAAATATCCGGGCAAGCAATTTCCCATGAAACTTTATTAAAAATGAATAAATTAACAAAACACAAAAATAATAATATGAGTAGACCTTTAGCAATCAATAAATTTGATTGGTTTCAAACTAGCAGCCTTATGCAGTAATACAGAGTTGCAACTGCTTATTGACTTTTTCATTCAAGGGCCACAAGTCCTTTAATCAATCCTATTCCCTATAAAGCAATTGGTTTAGAGAGTACGTGTAGTTTAGGGTAGACCTTCGACACCTAAATAGGCCATACAGTGTAATAAATGGGATTGAGGTCTAGCGAGTAGAGCGTCCACTCAAAAGATAATATCATGTCAAAAAAAAAAAAAAAAAAAAATCGCCTTGCACCACTCTTGTCTTTTTGCCCATATGAATCGGTGTGGAGTTCAAGAAAAATGAAAGTTTACATTGCTAAAGTGCTCTTAGGCCCACAGAAGTACAATAACTTCTAAAATGTCCTTCTGGTTCACTTTTTGATTCATTTTACGGCCCTCATTCACAAAAAACTAGAGATTTTTTTTCGCTTGTGCTGATTCCACCACAGACCAAGCCTGACTTCGGATTTTGGCGATATTTAACTTTTTTTAAGCTGCTTGGCTACAGACCAATTCTTATTGTTCTGGGGGATAAGAGCTGGTTGAATACTGTCCCTTTCAGCGTGGCCTTTTGGCCCGTCTCAAACGTTTTTGGCATCTTTGGAGTCATATAAATGCCTGAACTTTTTGGAACTCGTAAAACTTCTGTTTGAGCTGTTTTTGCCCTTAGT
Organism: Uloborus diversus; assembly: GCF_026930045.1. Lineage (NCBI taxonomy): Eukaryota > Metazoa > Arthropoda > Arachnida > Araneae > Uloboridae > Uloborus > Uloborus diversus. Next base: position 113,888,142 of record NC_072732.1, on the reverse strand, counting down.
CGAACTTATCGGTCTCAAATTCCCCATCTCACGAACGATTTCTCTCGTGTAAACCTAAGGATTTCATTGAACTCACTTTTGGATGACCTGACAATTAACTCAAATGTTCATTGTTCATTTTGTCAACTTTCCGGACATCGACGATCATTTCCAAGCCACTCGAAACGACATACCGTTTCAAATACTGTTTGCCGGGGCACAACAAGCAAACGAACCGTCGTTCTACTTTTTTAAACAACTTAAAACAGCAGGTATTTTATTTAAAATTGTAAGAAAACCGAAAAACAATACATAAACTAGGAAATATATTGTAAACTATTTTCTAATAAAGTGAGAAACAAAAATAAATTAGGCACTTATTAAAATGAAATTACCTTTCTTCCATTCGATGACACAATTTTCGTCCGATATTTTTTTGGCCGCACCCTGTATACTGCCGTGCTAAGCAAAAAAAGTGGAATTTGAAGTTGGGCTCAAGCTGAGATAGTGTTTTAAAGTTTGGCTCTCCCATATATTTGATTCAGATTTCTTTTTTTTTTTTCTTTTTTAAGTTCTTGATCAAATGACTCTAAAACATTTTATTTATTATGTAAAATACGAGACAAAGAACAACTTGGTTCTAATAACTCAATTTTGTTTAAAAGTGCTGGTATGACTACTTTTACTACTGTGCTTAGCAAGGCAGTATGAATAAACTGAAACACCAGTTTAGGCTTTGGTTCAGCTGAAGAAAACCCAATTTAGTTTTGATTTGGACTTAGACTAGGTTGGAAAAAATCAAAACTCAATAGCTTTTATTTTTAGACAGTAACATTGTATTATTTTTCTTTAAAAAAAAAAAAAAAAAATCATGTTTGAAGTTGAAAATTTCAATTAATATTTCAAGTTTCAAAGGCAATCTAAAATATAAAATGTAATTGTTATGATTAGACACACATTACCCAATATTAATGGTTGAATGACGACTGGACTTATTTCTGGTGTTTGACCATGAAAGCTCTCCGTTATAAAACTAAAAGGTTTTTTCTTCTCTAATTATGTGTATTCCTGTCAAGCAGAAAAAGAAGATGTGTGGATAGCATATATTTTTTAATGCTTTACCCTTTATATGTTCCAAGAAACACAGAGCTATTAAGAAACCCTAATTTTATTCATAAAGAAATCAAAATTTCCATTTTTTCCAAATTTTCCCGGAAAAAAAAACGGTAAAAAGCCGTTTTTTTCCCACCACTTCAAAATTTCCGGAAATTTTACATCTCTAATTTAAACACAACTTGAAATGTTCTAGTTCATGACACTTAACAATCGAGAATCAAATTTTCAAGGAAAAACTGTCCGTTTTTTTTCTTAAATTTCAAAATAAATAAATATTAATAATTTACTTTTCTTTGGTTTTTTTTAATCATAACATTTTTTTTCCTTTCTCACATATTATCAAGGTGTTTTACTGAAAAATCTGTGCATCTATTTGCTTGTGAATTTGATAGAAAATACATTCTGTGGTCAACCAAATTAAAAATCAAAACTTTTTCATATCCTTTGTTTAACATGCTTAACAAAAAATTGCAGTACTTTATAAATGCTTATTCAATACAGTTGTGTTAAATATATCCTTCCGACTACATTCTGCACGAAGCTTTATGTTAAAGTTATATCTTTAATATAGTCCGTGGAGTTAGTGACAAAAATACCCAAAACATTTCACTTCCGGATACCAGGCTGAAATTTTGCACAGTGGTTATGTACACATCTAAGAACAAAAATCCGCCGGGAGGCATTTTATCAGAGGTTATGAACCCCCTGTGATGGCGTCATTAAAATGGCCGCCTTATTAAGAAAAGTACGTTCGTTTAACTGCTTAGAACTCTATTATGGATCTTAATACTGTGATATTAAAGCATATCATTTAAAAGCGCTGTGAAAGAGCTATTTAATACTGATTGACTTTTTTTTCTATCACAAATAGTTTAAGAGTTATTACAATTAATATCATCAAAATGTCCGCCTGGAAAGGTAAGTACGTACGTTTAACTGCTTAGAAATACATTACAGATTTTTATATTGTAATATTAATGTGCATCATTTGAAAGAGCTTTAAAAGAGCTATTTAACAGAGATTGATTTTTCCTCTTAAGACAAGTAGGTTTAGAGTTATTAAAATTTCCGTCATCAAAATGGCCGTCGTGAAAAGATGAAAAGTTTCGCTTAATTGTTCAAAACGCCATTAGAAATCATTCTTCCGTAAAAAATAGGTACACTAAATAAAAGCTCTAACATAAACTATAAAAATATGCATTTGTCCCCCCCCCTTAGTAAATAGTTTTAAAAATTTCACTGCAATAACGTAACTACATGGGGTGGGGGTGGGGGCATTCTTATTGAACTGTTCCAACTGTTCCGCCGCATCTAACCCGCACTGAAACTTTTAATTGAAAATTCCTGACCGGATTAAATACACATATGTATTGTCACATAATAATTCACTTCTCCTGCAAGTGCGAACGTCTGCCGTCTAGCGGCAAGAATCAGAACGACTAATCTATTTTTTTTACCACCAACAAGCTGTAACTTTGGATTGCAGTCCACCTAGCTCTAATTTTTTTTCCAGTTCTGCTATTCTCAGCAATAATTAATTCCATAGTGATATATTTATAATTCAGATATAATTTTCAATAACTGAATATTTGACTGGTTAATGCTGTAGCAAATAATATCAAATAAAGGTGAGTCATATATCGGGTTACGGTTTGATTATTACGGTGACTATTACGGTTTGAAATCGATAACTTCGATTGTTCGTTCCATCTAGCATTAAAATTATCATATACATAACTTGTATTCATTCTTTTGTGTCCTTTTCAATAAGTAAAACGTATTAAAAACTCGCAATATTTTTAAGAATACGTAAATATTTCTTATTCATTTGTTCCGTGTGACCTCAAAATACTAACATAGCTTGCAATCATTTCTTTAATGTGCTTTTGAAAAAGTAAAATATTTAATGAATTGAGTGTTTGTAATCTAAGTCCCATCTACGCTTTGCTAAAATCTGTCCAGTGAGCTATACCGAATGAGTATGGCGAAAATAAAATGTTGGTCATGTTAGGTGGTCTCCACATAGAAATGTCTGTTTAATCTGCAATAAGTACATGGCTTGAAGGAAGTGGATGAACTGAACTCCTAGTAGAAGCTAATGTAACAACATCCGGAAGAGCAGAAAGAACCCTAAAAGTTTCGCATGTGAAGAGAAGTCGATACGCTAACGATTTTGCAGTAACCACTCTCCAAGCTCTGTTAGAGAAAGCGTATCAAAATCGAAAAGAGATATAGACGAAACATTTACAGACTGGGTTAAGCCGAGGCCTTCGAGATAGGAAAAGGCCATCCAACTAGCAAATGACGTCATCGTTTGTCGATCCACAATGACATTGGGAAGTGAGCACTTCGATTAATATTTTGGTTAAATAAAACTATTTGGTTTATTTATTATTGTCTTCTGTTATTTTAGTAGCATTACAAGTTCTACTTTTTCATTTGAAAACATAAAAAGGAACCGATAATCATACATTAAAAAATACACTGAGCTTAATTCATAGTATTTTACATAAAAACATTTATAAGTCTTACAAAGTATTCAAATAACTAAACACGATTTTATTTTACAATCATGTTAAAACAAAGTGATAAATAAAGACAGTTTTATTTTTCATTAGAAATTGTTTTTAAACTAATCGCATTTTAACTGCTCGTATATTGTATTGAAACATTAAGTCTTAAGAAGTATTCAAATAAATAAATGAATTTTCATTTTACAATTACATCAAAACAAAAAATAATATTACTATTGTATTTGAATAAGAATTAAATGAAATTTTAAAAAATAAGTAAACATTTTTACTTAAGTAAACGGGAAACATGACTGCAATATGTTTCAAAGACATAACATCAAATTAAAGTACATAATACCAGATTATTAATGTTAACTTAGCTGAGCAAGTTTATGCTTTTAAAAAGACGTGAATGCTTGGGTGCCATCCCCCAAAGTAGACGGTGCCCTACCCAATTCAATTATGAAAACTTCAAAAAAAAAAACCCAAAACATTTCCATCTCCCTTAAAATTTCAAGGGCACAGTTATTTATAACTATAGCCAGCCGTTGAAAAGCTATCATTATATGAGACTATGATTCCGACCCCCCCCCCCTTCGGTGGGCACTCTCGAAAAATTACACAGGAATTCAACTTGAAAAAACGTTAATTAAAGAATGAATCATACAACATCATGAATACTGTATGTTGTACATCAAAAAAATGTATTCAATATCTAAACAGTCTTTTTTTTGGAATTCGGTTACTTTTCCATTTTCATCTTTTTCTGCTGCTAATGATTCCTGTGTGTGGGCGGGGGGGGGGGGGGGGGCTTTTAACTGTTCATCATTTTAGGCTTTTGAAAAAATATTTTAAAAAGCATTAATTGATGACAAAGTAACCTTTTTCAAAAAACTTTTCATAGAATGACCATTTTAGCAACTTTTTTTAATACTTAAAACCTCATATATGTTAAATTTAGATCAACATTTTGCTGAATATGCTCTTTTAGGAAATCAATGTGACAGTTTTGTGACAGGGGGAAGGGAGGGGATAACAAAAAGTGTGACATCACACGTTGTTTATAACAATATGCTCATGTTGAACAGCGTTACATGTAACAAGGAGGAGGGGGGGGGGGGGAACTTGTTCAAAAGTTTGTAACATACTTAATAGACATCCCTTTAATTCAATTTATGTTTACAGTTTCAGAGTTCCTGAAAGCTTATTAACAGAAAACCCAAGGAGTTCAAAAAATATGTAGTTCAAGACATTTTGCCCTTTTTAAGCATAAACAAACAAGCATAGAGCATTTGGCAAAAACCACGTTGTGTATCCACTGCTCAAAATTAATCTTTCGCAAGCCCAGAAATTATGAATACCGTTAACTTAACCACAATGTGTGCATAAATATCATAAAACTTAAAGACAACAGTGAAAAAAAACCATATATATATTTTTTAATTTACGCACAGAACCAGCTTGTTTGAATAACATTGCAGGGGGCGTAGTTGGGGGGAAATGTTTGAGTATCGAGTCACTCAGCAGACACTTAAGACTTATATTATATATATATTTTTTAATTGCCTCTACATTCCGGTACGTGGAAAGAAAGAGATAAATCCGACAGAATTGTATTCAAATATGTGCATCCGAAGTTACATATTTCCTATTTCATCTATATCAACCAGAGAAAGGAGCACTATTGTTTAACTGGTAGACCTGCACTGCTTTCAAAGTTTCGCGCCAAGTTCATAGATCGACGACTGGTGGCGTAGGGCGGAGGAGGGGAGGGGAGTTGTCTGGCCTGTTATCACGTGGGTCTCGGTTAAGCGAAGATCAGAAGAATCGCCCTCAGTTTAAGTACTGGACGATCACCATGGAGCTAGAATGTATACTTTTAAATCTGGTGCGCACTATTCGTCAAGGAAATTTCTCAGGTTTTACTGTCACTCTTGAGAATACATGTCCATTGGATGTTTGCTCTTGAATATACAAATTATGTCCGATGGCCTTCAGTATTTCTGTTCAATTTGAAGCAGTTACCAGAAATGCATCCAGCTATTTTCCAGGAGTTTCATAGGGGTCATTCATTCCATGCGAAATTCAGCAAAATTCGCAAAAAAGTGGTGGCCCGCATGGTAACAGATTTTTATGAAATTTGGTATACAGGTTCCTTTTATGCCTACATAAAAGTATCTAAAATATTTTTGCTTAAAATTTTTTTATTTGAATAGTTACATGCGATTGAAAATTGGTCAAATTGAACAGCATTCTTATAAATGCTAAATGTTGCACTTTTGAAGGCTTGTATCTTATTAACTATTTAATGAAAACATAAAAGTTATATGTTGTTCAATCTATGGAGTAGGGTAATTAATCTGATATCAGTAAAATTTTCAAAGTTATTATAGTTAACTTTTAACCGAGTTTCAAAAACTGAAAATATTTCAATTTTCTCATAATTAAGCATTTTATTTTTTTAATCTTAATCTTTAAGGAATGCATTAGCTTTGATGAAATTAATACCCAATAATGTGCTAAGTATCATAAAAGAAATACCATACTTTTGAAGTTGTGTTTTAACCTCCTTTGTCTTCAAAATCAGTTTTAAACTTAGTGACATTTTGCAAAATGATGAGTTTCCCCCTTCACATACCCACAAAAATTCAAATGAGGGAAAATTCAGACAACTTTCAAATTTTACAAGAATATAGAGCTGTGTTTCTACTATTTATCCTTGAACAAACTCGAAAATGGTTTTTGATTTCCAAACGTAAAATAAAATTCAGAAAATAGCCTTTTTTTTTTTTTTTTTTTTTTTTTTTTTTTTTTTATGGGTCAATTCATACAGGTATCGGACAGATGGGTGCGCTCGACCATTTTTAATTTTTTTTTTTAAAATTCATATTCCTAAAAGCTGCATATGAAAGATGTTTAAAACCACTTTTACTTTTTCTCTTAACCTAGACCTTTGATTTTTTAGAGGTTATCAAAAGTGATTTTCGTAGTCAAAAATGGGACTTTGCATTTTGGCTGAAATCTATTTGAATTACACTTATGACAGTTAATTTAACGCTTTGATGTTAAAGTGCATAAGTTGATAGTCTTACATGCTGAGTTACGTAGCTGTAAGTTAATAATTAAAATAATGGCAACAGGTTAAAGTTCAAGGCCAAATGAAAAATTTTACTCATTTCAAAGGGGGATAACTCACGTAGGGGACGGAAACACAAAATGAAATACGACAAAAACTAATCACTGGAACCATGCTAAAAAGAATATGTAACTGTTGCTGTGTGTTTGTGCACCCTTTATAGATTACAGCCCCTCAAAAATCGGAAAAATGACGAAAATGACATTTTTAGACCCTTATAAACCAAAAGGGGATGGAATTAAAAATAAAATTTCCTGGCCAATTGAATATTCCGTTCAAGTACTATACATGTTACACATATTGTTTTTTCTATTTGGTTTGTAAAAAAGATACAGGTCTTTGAAATTAAGCAATTTTGCTAGTCAATTCACACACTAAAACAAATAAAAAGTGCGAAAACGTCATGGCACCTTCTTAAATTGCGTATATTGTGCCCTATATAATACAGTATACTGAAAAAACATATTGTAATTTTCAAAATAATTATTTTAATTTGATAACTTAGAAATATTTGAACATGAACAAGCGGAATTGACTGAGCTGGCGGTGTATTTCATGTATTTCTGCCTTAGTCCTGGCTATAGGGCGGTAATTTACTGAATGAACGAGTAGTTTATACTGTATGGATCGACCCTTATGTGAAATTACGAGAATTCAAAGAATTAGATACGACTAAATGATGCAAAAGCAAGTAAAACTAACATTTATTTCAATTTAAAAATATGTACATTTCAGACTGTACTTCATAAACATGCTTTTGAGAAAATGAAACACGAAAGAAATGGTTAGTTTTGCTAAACTTACACAATAAAAAGAAGTAACTAATGAAATTTTACCTTAGTTCAAGTTACTCTAGTAACAAAAATACGCTGATACCAATGATTAAAATTAAGTAGCATCTAAAAGACACTTCAATATATTATGTAAAAAAAATTGAGTAAATTTAGAGCACTCCCTCATCTTCAAAAAAACATCTGAAATAGAGGGAAAAATGAAATTTTTGGAAATTTTCTATTTTTTTAAGTACAATTTCGTCATCAAGAAATTCATAAACAGTTACTAAATTAGAGCAGATAGTTACTTATAGATAGTTTTTCAATCTGAATCATTTTTACTTGTTATATTTTCATTAAAAGAGCTAGAAGAGTGATTTAAAATCTGAAGTAAATTGGCAAAATTTCAATCTTTGTTAACATTTCCGATTCAAAAAAAGATCCGAGTAAATTTTACTTTGCTCTTTCTCAATAGAGATTTGTTTATAGAATGCGGAAATATTTATTTTTTAAGTGTACGTTTATAACTTATGGAGTTATTGAGTCACAAACTGGCAGCAATGAACTCTGAAAATTTAGGCTTAGCGTAAGCATCAACTTCTAACTTTAATAACAAAGCAACAAACAGTTTTTAAACTTTCATACTTTGCATTTCCTCATAGATATGCATGGTTTACCTAAATAAAAATTTTCATTGAAATCTGTGACATGTCAGCCAGAGCTGATTTGCTCATTTCGCATGGGGGAAAATATCTGGCTCCAAAACTGAGAGGAAATTTTCCAGATTGGCACACGACCATTGTCATGAGCAAAAAACAAATTAAATTAAAAATCACCAACTAGTCTATCACGTTTAAGTCATGATGCCTTATTAATACAATGGATGGTTGCTGGACCGGAAGTTGTGCGCATAATTGGGGAGTTTGAAGAAAATCAGAGCCTGAAGTCTGACGTCACTACTGAAAAGCTAGTAGTACTAGTTACATGAAGATACTAGAAGCTTTTGTATTCGGTATGAAACTCATGTTTCCAGCCTAGTTAAAACATTTGAAGAACACGGGAATCCTTTCGAAGATGACGATTAAATTACAGTAAATAGCAACAAAATTATTCGCTCGGAGGAAAGTGCCATTTCTGTGATGTTAGCGCAAGCCAATTTAATACGTTTGTAGAAAATCGCTTAGTGTTAGGAAAATTATCCATACATGATGTTATTAAAAGAAACAATCTCCTCTTGATGAACAGAAAAATCTTTCTGTTCAGTCCAAAGACAAGCAAAACATTGCTGATTTGAGGAGGGGCAGCATTCTTTTTGCTAAGCTATATGTTGCGTGCCAAGCAGTTGAAATGGATGTAAAAGAATTTTTCCCCATATGTCCACATTCTATATCTAACTTTAGCAAATTTAGGAAACCAAGAAAAACGTCCAACGTAGTTTATTGTATCGTCTAATCTACTGGATTGGTTTTGACGGCTATTCCGGAACCAAATTGTTCATTGGTGGGGGTGCACTGAATCACATGCTTGTTCCTCAGTCTACTCAATACTGCGATCAGATTGTGAAGCCGTACATATTAATGAGACTAAAAAGCGTTCATAAGGTTGATTTAGTTTTTGGCCGGCATTCAAAAGGAAGTTTGAAAAGCGACACGAGACAATCGAGATGATCTGAACCAAGAATAAGTATTAAATCCAATGTGTTGATATCAAAGTCATTTACTAAATTTCTTGCGAAAGATAAAAATAAAGCAGATCTTTTCGAATTTTTGGCAGAAAATCTCGTGAAGGTGGATCTACCAGATGGGAAGCAGGTTGTATGCACCTACAAAGACACTAATTGCTTCAGTGAAGAACAATTTTAAAACCATGTCTTCCATATCCCACGAAGAAGCCGATGCGAGGCTATTCCTTCATGTGCAGCATGCAATAGAATACTCGGGTCATGCAAACATCACCGTGGAAAACTGTTGATAGTGATGATGTAGTGATTGCTATATTCCGAGTTCCGAAAATGAAGAGCTATGAGTGGAGTATGGAAGTGGAAAATATCTGCGGTATCTTCCAATCCACGTTTTGCACCTGTAAAGTTCCACAAGGTGTTCCAGATCTTCTGCCTTTTTTCCTTGGCTTTACATGAGTTGACAAAGTGTCAACTCATGTAAACGAGATCATGTAGACGAGAAAATGAGGATGGCGTTTAGAAATGTTGACTAATTTTTTTTTTGTACTATACTAAAGTACCCGAGAGCATCAATGAAGACGATGAGCATAGATTTCCAGCATTGGAAAGTTATTTATAGTTTTCCAGCATCTAGTTTTGCCAGCATTGGTAAAACTAGGTACTGCATGGAAAATGTGGATGGCTTTTAGAGATGTTGACAAAGTTTTTTGTACTATACTAAAGTACCCGAGAGCATCAATGAAGACGATGAGCATTTCCTACTTATTCAGCGCTTCGTCGTACTGAAATATCATTTATCAAGCTTGTTGGAAACCGTAAATGAGGCTAAGAGAATTTTCTTCACCCAACAAAACAGACCAGTTGAATATATTCCACCATCTAGCAACGTTCTTTTTCATCACCTTAAGAGAGCGATATTGCAGTGTTTACTATGGACAAAATGTCTTCAGCAAAATTTTCAGCTCTTGAATCCATGTCAGTGGGGATGGGAAAAAAATTGGTGAAGAGTTTGAACCTCTTTGGTATGCACACCCCGAAATAACAGTGGAGAAATTATAGGAACTTATATGATGTAAGTGCAAAGAGATGAGTACACGCTGTCGATGCATCAGATCAGGTCTGAATTGTAAACTTCTTTGTAGTTGTGAAGGTCAGTGTAATACGTAAAACGTTCCTTAACAAAACTAATTGCAGTTTTTGTTATAACAGGTACTTTATCTTTGTATTACAACGTGTCATTTTCATCTATTTCTCTTATATGTTTAAATTGTAAGCATTTTAACAAAATTGTTTTAATTAATAGTTAAGTCCTCGATCCATTTGGGGTGATGACTTTGATTATTTCTGCATTTTAACCTCTCTTTCATTCATTGTACAGGTAAAATACTGACAAAAGGTTTTGAAGCATAAAGTACAAATTTTAATTTAATGAAACAGGAAAGTTTCTTTTATGATGCAGGTATGACAGTAAAAATTTTAGTCCAATATCGGAAAATACAGGAAAGTCATTGTTTTCCTATCAATTTTCACGTTGATATTGTAATAATTATTAAACTATTTGTCTTCTTTACTAAAAATAATGCACAAAATCTGGATATCTGTCCGGATGTCTCTCTGTGACGCGCATAGCGCCTAAACCGTTCGGCCTATTTTCACAAAATTTGGCACAGAATTAGCTTGTAGCATGGGGGTGTGCACCTTGAAGCGATTTTTCGAAAACTTGATTTTGTTCTTTTTCTATTTTAACTTTAAGAACATTTTACCCGAGCAAATTATCATAACGTGGACGAGTAAATTACCAAATTTATTATAACATGGAACCATAACATAAAAAAATGGTTGAGAAGGCCAGGGCCCACCCAGGGCTGTCGTACAACTGAGGAAGGAAGGAAGGAACCATAAAATGGCAAATCAACATAGCAAATTGGCGAAAAATTCATCATCCATTGTTTGTAAATATACAGGCGAATCAAGTGACCGTTTGATTCTACTACGAGCAAAGCCGTGCGGGTACCGCTAGTAGAAAATAAAACTAAGCACTGTTGAAGAGCTTTTTTAAACGGCTTTTAGATATGGCATTTGAATTTTACAAAATTGACAAAATTTGTAGTTTTAAGCAGTTAGATCAACGTACTAACCGATACATGGCGGCCATTTTGATGACGTCACCCACAGGGGGCCTTGACCTCCAATCAATTGCCTCCCGGCGTTTTTTTGCTCTCTTATACGAACATAAGAGCTGTACAAAATTTCATACTGGTATCCGGAAGTGAAATGTTTTTGCACAAACTCCACCGACAAATAGAAAAATAATCCTTATGATTTCAAAAACTATGTAAATACAAAATGTTTAGTAATTTCTTAAGTAACCTTAACCTGTAATCTCCTTGGTTGTTGTTACAGACATTCAGTCCTGAAGACTGTATATGATGACACCAATGGATATTTAATGTAGGAAAAAAAACCAAAACAGAAGATTTTTTCCGAAAAGAGGGAGGGAGAAGAAAAGCTCCCCCGCCCCTCTATAAAACAAAATATTAAGACTATTTTGGTTATGTTTCTTTTTCTGCAATGAAAATTGCACTCTTTTCAAATAAACAAATATTATTTAAGTAAAAGGCGAAAATTATTACTCCTTCCACCAAATATACCGATTCAATTTTACACCTTAATTAGCACAAAAAGGAAACCTAGAACAGGTACATGGTACACAGCTTAAGAATGCAGCTTAGTTTTCAAATATTTGCTAATAAATTCCTTAAAACAACATTTTAATCTAATGATATGAAATATAATCATTACTTTAGTGTAAATCATTTTAAATTTTATGATGCTTTAAAAAAAAAGGGGGGGGGGGGAGTAGGAAGTATAGAAATCTTTGTAAAAAAGAATAAAACAAAGCTATGATTTGGAGAACCCTGGAACAGGTACATAGTACATAACTTAAGAATGCAATTTAATTTTCAAATATTCGGCAGAAAACTAGTTCACTTTACTAATAAATTTCTTAAAACAACATTTTAATTTAATGACGTATAATCAACACTTCAGTGTGGATAAATTTGATATTTTATAGTGCTCTTTTTTTTTAAGGTAAGGTGTAGGAAGTATAGACCACTTAGTAAAAAATAATTTAAAAAAGCTATGATTTGAAGAAATAAAGAAGACAAAGAAACACATGTAAAAAGGGAAAATTTTATTTATGAATTTTTGTACTGGTAACTTAAGCCTAAAAAAAAAGTACATTTTGAAATTCATTTTTATCACCTTCCTTAAATAAATAATAACCAAAACAAGTATCACATTATTCCAGATCTAAAATCTGAATATAATTCATTTTATTACTCAACATTTTAAAAACATTCACTTTGATCAATTTTGAAATTTTTAGATAGTACAAAATGAAAATGATCCACAATTGAAGAGTTTAGTGGATAAACATGTAATGTGATTTTTGACTGATGCTCATGTTATTACCTCTTCCAAACTCATTTTTATTCTCTGCTGTCCATTAACATAAAGTGGATGAAACAAGGTGTGCCCAAATTCAAGGACATTGACACAGGACAGTTGAAAAATCCAAAAATTTACAAAATTCCTTATGTTATCAACACATTATCAAGCAGGGCCGGATTTAAGGGAGGGCAGGTGGGGCTACTGCCACGGGGCCTATACAACAAAGGGGCCCCCACAATAATAAAATTTTTTACAAAATATCTTAACTTTCACGGGTCGAAAATATCGGATATCTACATATATATAAAAATATTCGGATATATATCAAAGTATCGGATATTTTCGAAAATATGATGATCTTTTCGAACCCTGATTAGGGGTCTCCACTCCTTCGTTGCCCCAGGGCCTCCACACTTCCAAATCCGGTCCTGTCATCAAGTAAAAAGGAACTGCATGCATAGATAAAGAAACAGAACAAGTCAAAAATGTTAACTCTGATTTTTTCTGATCAATAAATTAGTCACATCACATATTCTGTTACTAAGCTCTTCTATTAATATGTAGCATTCAACTTGCAAAGACGGCTACACAAAATTTGTAGAATAAAAAAGTAACGAGAGGGAAAAAAACAAAAGTAGAGTCGTTCAAACTCAGCTCTTGATAACTCCAGAAAATTCAGGACATTTGGCCGTACCTGGGTAAGATAAAAAAAAAAACAAGGGTTGTGGAGTTGGATTAATTCTGGAGTTAAGGAGAAGGAATTTGAAGAATTAAAAATTCCAAGAGTTGGAGTTAGTCATTCATTCCTTCTCACTCTGCAGCCCTGGGAAAAACCTGTTGAGTGCACATTTCCAATAACTCCAAATTTTCACAAACTATGCACTACCTTCGGTCCACATTAGATCGAGATTTCAAGACTATACTGCATTGAAAATCAATTTCTCAATTTCTTATTTTTGTTTCAACTTCATTTTTGTATGTTGTGGTGCAGTTTGATTATTATCATATTCATCGGGAAATTAATGGGGAAATAAGTATCACATTACAAAAGATGGCACTCTAAGGGAAAACTCTAGGTTTCTTTTCCCTACCGATTTATTAAAGAAATAAATAAGATGCAAAGTCCTTGCTAATAAATCTAAGCATTCATGCAATTAACTTAAAAAGCAGGAAAAAAGAAGCATTTAACAACATTTAATTCATAATGTTAAATTGTTCTCAATATCAAAATATACTGCAAGTTTTGGATAAACTCAGTGAAGTCTGCTGCAAACACCCTTTAGGTACATTTAAGAAAATTTATTTAATTTCATAACATATGCCTTTATGGGGGGGGGGGAAGGAAACATATTCTGTAACATATAGTGAATACATCAAATTATACTTGGTAAAAGAAGTTTTTAAGGTCAAAAGCACTTTGTTAATAGTAAAAATCAACGAAATAAAAATCTTTCTTGGGACAATTTTAATGTTAACGAGCATTCAATAAAAATATATGGCCCTTGAAAAATAATTGAAATATTTGAAAACAGTAAAAAAATCTCCCAAGTAAATACCATTAGGGGCAAAAAAGCAAAATCAATGACATGACTTGAATATTAAAATAAGAGGAAGACATACATTTTGTCTTTTCAGCACAGATTTTTTTTGTTTAATATCGTTAGAAACGTTCAAATTAAAAATTTTAACATTAGTACAGAGAATATTTTAACTAAACATATGTCATTTTTCAAACATAACACCCAAAGAAAACATAACTCTATTAGTTATTTCATCTTTCTATTTATTTGAGTTATGATTGTATTAAATCGCCTCATTGGGGACAAATAGAAAAAGAAAGACAAGCGTGGAATAAAATATTATATTGTAAATGCAAGGTAAACATAAAAGAATCATAATTATGTAAGAGCAGAAGTTTTTCGTTGCTATTACCATTGCATTAGAGACAATGATACAAAAACACCCCCTTTTGAAATGAATTAATCGGCTGATCATTTCAAATTTTTTTTAATTCTTTTGATCAGAATTTGTAAGGAAGGTCACATAAATTTTGGTTTCACCTAAATTTTTTAAATTGAAATTTGCACTATATCTTGGAGGAAAATATTAGAGGTAAAAAGAAATCTACTTATAGCTTAAGAAATTGCTGTTTAAAATGAAAGAAAGGGAAAACAAGATGTGATTGTCAATTCTATCAAGTGTCAATTCACAAGGGTCAAAGTTTGACTCTCTGAAAAATTGAAAAGTATCCCAAAAATGTTTATTAAGGGCAATTAATACTGATATTTTGATAACTTTAGTATCATTTACGAAATATGTAAGTAGAAAAATTATTTAACAAATTGGGGGGGGGGGGATGATAGAATCGACTTAATTTACTATCTTCAGATGAAACAGACAATATCAGTATCTTGTATATTGATACACTTCACCGGGTATTTAACTTTTCTTGGGCTGTAAATCTTATTTATATTGTAGTACCTAAGGGTGGTGGGTAACAGAATTGATCCACTGCAGTTTACACATGGTATTGATACAAAAAGAAAGATAGTAAAGCAAAGCAAAATTCGCAGATGTGGAACATGTTAAATACAGTAATCCAGTGGCACAAATATTGTATAGACAATTATATAAAAAATGAGCATTTGTGGAAGATCAATATTTTTTTTACAAAAAAATTATATTTTATACAATTTACATCAATAAATACCTCATACTAATAATCAACTGCACTCATCTTCAGTCATAAATACAATATAGTTTACAACTGAAGATTAACTAATAATGAATTTTTAAATATACATCAAAAGCTAATAACAGCAAAATGTTGAAAGAAAATTATGAACAACAAAACCCAGTCATGATAGTAGGACTTGTTGTTGGTGGGCATGACCAAAGCCAGAATTTTTGTTTGTAATCATTACAATTTTTCTTTCTCATAGGCAGCATATTTCCTAAGAATATGAACCTAATTGTGATCAAAAAAGTAGAAAATTGCACGTTTTTTAGGTGTTTAATTACAGTGTTAGAGTTTTCTACCCCCCCCCCCCTTTTTCATATTTCTTGCATTAATTTTTTTTCAAAATTATTAATACAGTGAAACCTGTGTAAGTTGACCACTTGCGGTTCACTACTTTAGTGGTCAACTTAAACAGGTGAACTTACAAAGGTTGATTTACATAAGGGCTAATTCTATGCCTGAAAAATGTAGTCAACATACAAGGGTGGTCAACTTCACAGGTTTTCCTGTATCATCAATGAGTTAGGCTCATATAGAGTACAAATGAATGAAGAATATTCATAAAAACTTTCAGAACGATTGGTCAATATTTCTTTGAGGTAGAGTGCCCACCAGTGTGAATATATTTTCAAAAACTTTATGCATAGCAGTTACATTTAAAAAGTTGTTAGTCTTTTGAATGTTAGGTAAATTTTATGTAGAATTTGAGCACTTGAAGCAAACTAAATCATGCATCTTGCATTTAAATTATGTTACATTAAAAATTCATGAGTATTCAGAAAATCTGTACATGAATTAGAATGATAGAAAAATCTTTAAATAAAGATATACAATAAATATTCAATTTGTATTTTATTTACATTTCCCCTCTATACAATATATAAATTCTACTTTATATACAATTTGTTCAAGTCAATATCTGTCAATCTAAACTTGGACCTGTCAAAGGTCAAGGATAGTGATGTAAATTGTAAATTTTTGTACTTAAAATATTTTTACTACTAACCCTTTTGAAGGCAGAATGATGCCTACTCACTGTTTAACTTCCAAGTTGAACATATTCTGCTTTGCTGCCAGGATGGTTACACTCTAAGCGTTGGTTGGTTGAGCGTTTGTACTAGTGTTTAATTTTAAAAAGTCAATTTGGGAACTAAATTGTAAGGTTATTACCGGGATTTCTTCAGAATAAGAATGATAAAAATTCTTGAGGAACTGACAATGCATAGGGTAAAGAGTTATCAAAGTAGAAATCACAACTTATCTTCTAAAGGAGAAAATTACTTGTACAAATGCTCTACCAGTCCAAACTCAAGAGCTTAAAGACAGTTATCCCCTCCCAAGCAAAGAAATAAACCAAATAAATAAATAACATTGCTTTGAAACATAGATCTGCAAAAACTTTTTACAAAAGCATTACTAATCACATACACAATTCCCTCAAATATTCATTCATACAAAATTCATGAATTTGAAGAAAAAAAAATAAATTAGAATTATTACTAGAGCCCTTTAAACAAATTATACAAGCAAACAACTGATTAACAACAAAAATTATCAAACATTAAAACCTCCATCAGCTTTCATTCATGGATAATTTGAAGCCAATACAATTGAAAGTCTACGGGGAGGAACAATCAAAGTCCATTTTTCTAATAAACTCTGGTTAATGTATGGGAACAAGTAGATTATTACAGACAGTATTTAAGAGTAATATCATTCAGGCAAGAAAAATCATAGTGACAGAGTTTTAACAGGGAAGAAT
Organism: Uloborus diversus; assembly: GCF_026930045.1. Taxonomy (NCBI): domain Eukaryota; kingdom Metazoa; phylum Arthropoda; class Arachnida; order Araneae; family Uloboridae; genus Uloborus; species Uloborus diversus. The sequence continues at coordinate 113,870,986 of NC_072732.1, read as the reverse complement.
GAGGCTAACTTGTAAAAGATTCGAGATTTCAAGGTTAAAAACGTAATGAGGAAAATTTGTGAATGGTAGACTAAGATCATTCTTCCTCGCAGCCTGTCAATTACTATACCTTATTTAAATAACAAATAAATTTACAAAACTTTCAAGCATAATTCTGTTTTATTGCTTATCACTCAGGAATTAATTTTTAGAAATAGTAGGACTGCTCCCAAAAGAAGACACATCACAGTGCCTGGTACAAGAAAACTTGTGTATGAGGAAAACTAAAAAAATATTGTATCTAAGACATTAGCTTGAGATTGTAAGAAACCCCCCTTTCCAATATCTTGCGTTTTTGAATCTAGTCAGCAATCACAAATCCAAAAATGAGTCGAGGACAGAAAGTAAGAGAAATATCAGTTTAAAAAAAAAAGAGAGAAGAAACACAAAGTAAATGTTTAAATTTGTGAATAATTTTTTGCATAAAGGTTGTTCTTCAACTTTTTTTTAAAAATTAAGAATGTTACTTGCATTTCAATAATAAGTATAAAAGAACTGGCACATTCCAATGTAAAAATTCAAAAGAAATATCTCATGAATTATTTTATTTGTTTTATTATCACTTGAATTAAATAGTTTGACAAAACATGACAAAGACTTTGTTGCGATTGGGGTGGGAAAACCTCTCAGTTAAAAATCATGTTTTTTAGTTAAATCAATTCAACTGACAAAAGAAAATTTAAAGTAAACATGTTTCCAAAATCTAAACTTATTTTTGTTTAGTCAGTAAACATGAGAATACATGCAAATCATGTCATTAATGGGTGGAAAAATGGAAATGTTCCAAGTCAAACTGGTACTGGAGAAAGAATATTTATGTCAAATTAAAAAAAAAAAAAAAAAATGATATAGTAAAGCAATTTAGTAGCTGTTCAATATACCTCAGGGTATATTTTAACCCATAGAGAGAGAACGGAAAAAAAAAGGAAAAACAAATAATACATGGAAACACACACACATTGGAGAAGAAATGGTCTTGTATGTGTACCTATCCACATACTTGAGAGCATCTTACTTTTCCAAACATGAACAATTTTCCCCAGCACTGGTTTTGTTAAAAATAACTAAAGGGGAGGGGGAGAACTGTACATTTAGCAAGTCATGAAATTCCCACTAAAAATGATTCAATAAAAAAAATCATCCTCAGCATGCTTTAAAATGCTTAAAATTTGGGAACTTATTAGTTTTTCACTTTAGCATCAATGACCTTTAAAATTCAAGTCACATAATTTTTTACACTAATTCTATTTAAATTAGTCCTTAAAATAAAATATTTACAAATTTCCATTTTTGACAGCATTTGTATTGAGAAAATCCATCACCACGATGCTTAATGATCAGTGCTTTGAATGATATGAGATTTTTTTAAAATTCAACTTAATGTGCTAGCTCCATGTTGGGTCATAACCTTTCCAATCTGCTGGAGGTGCAAGATATACCCTTCGACCTTTGTACATGAAGCTGACTACACCACGATAACCAGTTCGAGGAACGCCCGACTGAAATAAAAGAGATTATATTTTATTACTACCAATAAAGTATAATTAATCAAATATCCTTAATTTTTCTTAGTGCTTCATCAAAGAAAGTATTTCTTATTCCAAATGAAAACATTTTGTCTTCCAACATTAATTTTTACTAAACTATTGTGATGGATTAACATGGGTAACTAATTTTAAAAAACAAAGTTAACTTTGATTACAGAGCAGAGAATATATATTAGCAGACTTCAAGAAATTATACCTTAAGAATAGTAAGGCAAGGAAAAATTATTTATGCACCAAAACAATGTTTTACACTTTGTTTTGATTGCCGTTTTAGAACTCTTTTCCCTGTTTTTTTCATTATGGCAGGGGTTTTTAAACTTCTCTGATTTGTAGCACCCTTTGAAGAATTTGGATTTTTCCAAGGCAACCTAGGCTATCTCTATTATATACATATGTATTGATAGCATGGACACTTAGTGGCACTCCTGGCCTTTTCCCGTGGCACCAGTTTGGGAACTCCTGCATTATGGGAGGATTTCTTGGTTAACTTTTTGTATTTAAGAATTTCAACAATCAAGAAGTTCCAAAGACACTTCAACCAATTAAAGTAATCTTCACATAGACAAAGAATAAAAGAATACACTAAAAACAACTTTTTGAAACTTTATCCTTCTTACACTTTTTTGACTGGATGCTATCAAGGGCGCCCATATGCAAAATTTTAAAGGGGGGCTCTGATATTTTCCCCATGGTTTAGCAGGATATTTTCCATAGAAATCGATTTCAGTACATATTATGGTTATTAAAATTTGACATTTTCAATAGCTTATTCAATAATTGCTGGAAAAGAAATGTTTTTACATTTTTGCAAAAAAAAAAAAAAAAGTACAAAAAGCAAGGAAATTCTAATTTCAAAGGGAGGGAGGCTTGAGCCTTCCCTTGTCCCCCCCCCATATGGGCGCCCTTTGACGCTATCGTTTAGATATCAAATTGCTAAATGTAAAACAATGTGAAATTCTTACTGCTTAGTTTTTTGTATGAATGCAAAACTGAAATACATTCTAAGCTTAATCTCACGCAAAATTGACAAGTATATTTTAACTGCAAGTATGCATTTTAAGTTGATTTTTCAAATTTCGATAATAAATCTAAATAAAACATTTAAAGGAATCAAAGTGTTAACAACCTTGAAATCATCCATAAGGCCTAGCGCTTTTGCAGTTTTCTTGAAGATGTCCTTATTTTCATATGTGATTCGAACAGGTTCTGAGTGCTCTATGCTTCCTCTCTGCAACTGATGTAAGGTTACTGGGGGCACCCCGTAGATTTGCTTCACGAATGCAACATCATAGTTGTCCTGAAAGCATGAATGTGTAATTTAAAAATACTATAAGAAACGTAAACATTGCACTATGCATATCACTGCCTCAAAGAAGTAGGATATCTTACTGTTGTTTTCAGGCTTAATTGTCTTACGGTTGCTCTGAGGTGCGATATGACTAAGGTGCATACTACCACGGTCAGATTAAGGCAAAGGCATATAGGATACAGGTCTAGTGCACCATTATTTGGGGCAGGCCTGTGTCCAGGTTTTCATAAAGGGAGGGGTTTTAAAGCTTACATCCTTTCCCAAGGAGGGGAGATTTTAACTGTACTCCCCCCCCCCCAGAAGAATAATTCTGGCTGTGCAAATAGCAGCAGTATTCCTGCGTACATTTTTTAAAATCAAACCTTGTTTGTTTCTTTTTTAATCAAGTCTGTTTACTATGCAGTTTTTTGCAATTAGTATTAAAAACCGCCCACAGATTCTTTTATAATGCATCATATATATTAGGTTTCATATTCTGAAATGCTGCTTAATAACACAAGAAAAAGCACAATTAACAAGAAAAAGCTTATTGTAGAAGCAAATTACATTTTCAAACACAATCAATGCATATTCGTAGCAGCAACATATACTGAATACATCATAACCTCCTTAAGCAATATTAACGTAGTTGATGCTTTGTGTTGATAAATCATTCAATAATCTCCCCCCCCCCCCATAGTTTTATAGTTTTTCTAAAATGTTATTCCAGTTAGTAAAGCTCTAACAGTCTTAAGTTGCAGAAAAACTTCAGAGAGAATTATTTTTTTTCTCTTCATACAAACTTTTACATTAAAGTTATAAAAGTCAACTATGCATTTTCTTCTTTTTGCTTATTATATTTTCTCCAATGGGAGGGGTTTAACCCCTAAAACCCTCCCCTTGGACACGGCTCTGATTTGGGGGAGGGCACCAACTTTTAGCAAAAGGTTTTAAAAATTTGTCTAAAAACTCTATAAAAAAATCTCTTTAAAATGTTTGTCTCCCCAAAATGCTCCAAGATTACAAACCAAGATATTTTTGTTACTTACATCTTATTGCAAACAAATTTGGGTTGAGAGACATTGGTCAAGATCTCCATAAGCAACTAAAATAGCTGAAAACATAGTTTTGAGGACATGAATTTTAAAGAAATTACCTCGGAAGAGCCCTTATTTGCGCTAAGTGTACTTATGACGTCCTTTTCGATTTGCATGCCCTTTTTTTAATGATAACCTCCCTCCTAAACCAGAAGTGGCTTGATTACAACTAAGGAGATCCTGATGGAATCTTAATATTATTATGTTTAATCATTATTAAAAAATATTTCTACTAATATTATTGCAACTTTTCACGTGACATATATGGTATCATACATAGAAATATGCAGTAAAGCTCCAATTATTGGAACTCTGACTATCCAAATCGCTTTAAAAATTTCAGAAAAAAGAGACAGACTAAAAATATTAGACTATGAAGCTAGGGTAGGCCCAGCACAAACATTACTAGGATGATGAGTCACGGTCTCATAGTGCGATTCCATTGTTGGCTTCTAATGTATAGCACTTGTAAGTACATCTAAAAATTAAAACTTTTCCTTTTAATAACTACAAGCCCTTTTTCTGTAAAGATAGTTTTTTCTCTTTCTTTTTCAGCACATACAGTAATAAATTAAAATTAAATTAATATGTATCCAATAATCCGAAATTTTGATTATCCGAATGAGGTCTGGTCCCAATTCATTCAGATAATTGGAGTTCCACTGTATATACTATATGAACATGTTGTAACATAAGATATTACCAAATTTGGGCTAGTTGTGATAATACATAAGCAGCAAAATATTTTATTGCTTCACACTTGTAAGTATAAGCAGGGAAGAGTAATCAAATAACATTCACACCCAGTATCCTTGAAACTCATAGGGTACAGTCCTGCATGTGTATATACAGAGTGATTCAAAAATCACGCAACCCATTATAGAATACTTAATATTTAAATAACTATTAACTTCCGATAAAATAATTTGAGTGATAACTGGAATGCTACGTTTTTCGAAATGACACAGTTTTTAGTTATATTTTCCATGCGCATTGACACTTTCAGCACCTTTTAATTTGTGGTGTGGTTAAAATGGGTTTTCCAGGATTAAAAACTTTTTACTAATGAGCAATAGTTTCACACTCTTTCATTTGAAGTTTTTGATGTTCTCAAAAAAAAAAAAAAAAAAAAAAATCAAATATTTCTCTTTTCAACAAGATAAGTTTTTTGATTATTATCCGGATTGCAAGAAACTGGAAATGTTGGTTCTTAGATGAAAAGATTTGATTTTTTTAAAAATTAGGTACTATTGTTACTAATTTTTGAATTGTTCAAGAACCAATCGCTAAACAACCATGCAAAATAATGTGTTTTTTGTAGACATTAACAGCTCTTTTCAATGAAGTTAGTTTTGAGTACATAATATTTCTTGAAGAGGATTTTATAAGGCTTCAACTTTCTAATAGACCCTCATGTTAAGACTATCATATTTGTTTCAAATTCAAAAAAAAAAAAAAAAATTGAAATAAAGGAATGAAATGTCATAGATGAGATCTGCTGCACAAACTTTTGTTCAAAGTGGATTACTTTGAAAGTTACCCTGCATGTGCGCAGGGGAGGAGGGAGGGGGAATACAGCAGTTCTTTCATTTTTATTTAAAAGAACAGACACTTTGCAAAATGCAAGGTTGTGTGTTACATTACAAATAAACAGTTTTTTTTTTAAGACAGAAATATAAACAGTTATTAAATTTTCGAAAACTAAGTGAAGTGCAATAAAAAAACTTACTTTTTTTAAATAACTGAGATCCATTTTAGTAAAAGGCACAAATCTGTCATTTAATCTGATAAATTTCAAATGCTTTTCATAGAAAAGACCGCTACAAAACATAAAGTATAAAATCATTACAATATACAGAGATAACATAATAAACAGTACACTTAAAAAGATAGTAAGGTCTTTGAAAATTTCCAAGGACTTAAAAGGACACTAGCAGAGTAGTCCAGAAAATAAAATGCACAAACCAGATGTATATCTGTACATAGATACACACACAAAATTTTGCATTTCATATTATTACTATTATTATTTTGCTATAAAATGAAATGTTTTAAGAATTTCCTTTCACAGAAATGTAATTGAGCTCATTTAAAATATGTTTTGCATTAAAAAATGTGTGATTCTTTAATAAAATTAGAACTATTTTAACAGTAAGATTTCTTAAATATTACGATTGAGCATATCCATTTTCTTTCAGATTCATTTTGGAATTTAAAAAAATGTAATACATTATGTGTATAAAATATCTTCAGAAAACAACAAAAAATTAAATTAATAATTATTTACTTAAATAAACTTGACTGGAAGACAATTTTAACAAATAAATTACATAAATAAATACAATAAAATTGGAAAGAAACTTTGCATAAATCATAGCTATCTAATTCACTGAGTCAATAAATATATTCATCATACATCAAACTATCACATGATGCATCATAAAAAATAAAAACTGATTGAAATCTCACTTGCTGACTCCCACTTTGCCAAATGTTTTGGAGCGAGAAATTTCTGGGCGGATACAAGCTCGTTCCTTTCTCTGGGCAGGCTGGCGAATCCAATCATCCCAAAATCTAAAAACAAAGCAAAATTTTAGCACAGTTGTGCAACAGCAAATTAGAGATTTCATTCTTTGATTTTCTGAACATAATTCAAAGTTAAAACACTGCCTTAATTTGTACTCAGATTTAGTTCATAACAAATGTTTAAAACCTTCTAACACTTATCTCTAAACTACTTTCAATTGAAAACTTGCACAATAAAAATTTTGTGCTTGACAAGTGCTCTAAAATCACTACCTTAAGATAACAGACAAAGCGGGGTACCCACCACACTCAAAAATAAATAGTAAAGAAAATGAAGTGCATAAATGAGAAACAGAAACAAGCTTGCAAAATCCTTAGAGAATAAAAACAAATAGTTGGCTAAAATTCTCACGCTTTAGGCCATTTTGGAGCCAGCTCCATCCAAAGTGATTTAGTCAGCATCCAGCCTAATCCTGGGAAAAAATCTGATCGGTACAGCAATTCTGCAAATAGAAATTATTCACATATTCACTTGAAGTTACGCAATATGAATAAGGATTTCAATGACTGTACCATGACATTAAAATATAAATATTTAAAAACAAATGCAACTTTAGGTAATTTAAGTCAATTGTTTGTACCAGGTTTTATGTTATTTATTTATTTATTATTAATGTGCATGTGATTCCCCCCTCTGTGGTCCGCGGACCCGCAAGGGTCAGCGAGTCCATGCCAAGGGGTCCGCGATGATATCCAGTTAAAATGTTAAATAAAATTGAGGTTGAAGGACGAGTAAACGATATTTTTATTCAAAAAGAAAGCACATTTATGAGGGAAAAAAAGTTCTTGCTTAAGTACATGCAGGACGCTGCAGATTCCCCCCCCCCCCCCCCACGAGACTCTAAAAAGTGAACACAGGACACATTAACTAATTTTGTGTACATGATGAAGTTCATATTGTTACAAAACTATATTAAGTAAAATGCAAATGCTGAGCACATTTTTACTGCTGGGATATTATACTTCAAATAAAACTTTTTCCATGAAAACATAAGTTTGTTGCTTGAGGTGTAAATAGGTTAAAAATTGATTTTTTCAAAAAATAATAAAATTAGTTTTTTTATATTTTTATAAGGCAACAAAGATAAAGTGTCAGTATATAGCATAGTTTGAACCTAAAAAAATATTTTATAGCTTAAACATAAGATCTTTCATTTGACTTAACTTGGGCTAAAATCCCCTGAAATTTGAATTCCAATTTAAGGCGTGTGTGAACTAAAGATCTTATGTAAAGATCAAATGTTTTGAAATTAAAAAAAAAAAAAAAAATCAATTTTTTTGAACCAGCCTATTACGCAGATCCTAATCACAGCATTACAAAGCTGTCAGGGTAGGTTTGCCCGAACCATAGTTAATAATTAAAATCCTAAAACGTTATAAAAATACAAGTCATACGAAAAATCAACACACTTTAACAAGGCTAACTTTGTTTTGTTCACTAACTTCAAAAGTATATATTTTATTAGCAAACTTGTAGAAATTTGGAGATAACATTTTTAATTCTAATTGAATTTCAATAGAATTTTACTGTTATAACTCAAAATAATAATGTAAGAAATGAAAACCAGACAGGAGCTCTGAAAAATATACAGCACAATGAATAACTAAATTTAATGAGAAGAGCATAAAAATATGTATTATAAAAAAAATAGTTTAAACTGTGTCAAATTATTATTATTTATTTATATTTATTTATTTTATGCGTCCGGGGGGGGGGGGGGGTCCGCCAAGTTCAGAATTTTTTCAGAGGAGGTCCCCGAAGTTTGGGAACCTCTGATATATTTAATTTACTTATTTATTTATGCCAAAAGGGCATAAATCATGTAGTTTTCTTCCAAAAGAGGTTAAGTTTTTTTTTTCTTCATTTACCTCTAAATAACTATGCTGCCAGGATTTTTTTCACCCTACACTTCAGAGTTATTAATATATATAGATTACCAAGGAAAATTATTTTGTGCTCAAAACCAAAATTAAATCTTACATAACAAAATTGCAATTCTTCAAGAATTAAAAAAACCATTTTAACGCCATTTGAAACAAGCTCTTCAATAACAGCATGAAAAGTACTTAACAATCAAATTTGAAATTTAATCGCAAGTTGGAACTAAATATAGCATTGAAATTGATTTTCATTGTGCTAGCTGTAGCATGAGTAAAAAAAAGTAATATCTCAGAAATTGCATGGAAAATTACATCTATTGCTCGTTTTAGAAAAATAAACTATGCTTCAGAGCAGAGAAATAGGCTAAACATACCATTTTCATTGCAATTTTGATGCAAATTTAAAATATTTTACTTTAATTAGACCCTGTAACTAATTAATGTTTTCTAATGTAATATTCAGAAGAATTTTTTAAAAAAATTAGAAAAACCACACATTTTTTAAAACAGTTATCAGAAAAAAAAGGGAATTTCTGACAATTTCATTAATTAAGAAGCTTGATATAAAAACAAGACATTTAGTGCTTTTTGTACAAAATGAAGTGTTAGTACATTATAGTGCAGTTTCCAAACTAGCTCGAACCTACTAACTCTTATAACTTTAAATGTTAAGCTAATTATCAAGAAATGTTTAGTTAGATCATTAATATTTTTTCATTACTTGAACTTTCTTCCATCCACTTTTTTTCCTTCACAGTTTGAGAAAACATTATGCAAAATTTTAATAGGGAGCATGCTCTTCCTGACTCATTGGTGACTATATTTGTTAACTACTTTGAAATCATGTAAAATTTAAGTACGAAACCATTAGCAAGAAAAAAAATATCTTTTAATACAATGGTTTTCATAAACTTTTTGACACTCAGGTGAATTAAGAATACAATAAATTGACGTACGATAAATTATCACTGGGCTGAGCCACCCAACACACTTTAAATTGAGCTGCTGCAAATATTAAATTCAAAACAAACTTAATCATCTTCATAGTCCGTACTTGGGGAATTTTTCTGAATTATAGAATATTTACATTTAAAAGATAAATGAAAATCAAAACATAGGCAATAAACTATTGATAAAATCCTGGCAAATAAATTTTACATATTTTTTTTTTTTTTTGTAATATGAGGAAAGCAATATGCTCCTTTTAGTAGTAAAATATTAGTATATTTCTGAAGATAAATTTTCCCTATTTTGACTTTTAGGAGCAAAACTGTTATCTAACAAATAAGACAAAAGAAATTTCAGCGTGAATCAGTATAATCAACTACAACACCAGCACAGACAGAAATTATCTTCTACTTGGGTTTATTGGTCAAAAAGGTCCTTACATATATATAAACTACTGTATTATGATTGATAATAATACTAAAACCAAGGCCTCTGGCAGGAGTTTTCCCAAAACTCCACCTTGACTGTACCACTAAACTACACATAAGAAAACAGGGGGTTATTTTAAGATGTTCGAACACAAATTTTTAAAATTTTGAAACTATTGATTTTATACGAATATTTTGACATATACTGAAAGTCCTACCTACATACTGAAAGTACTACCTTCCATCAACTGCATACTTTAAAATTTTGGGACAAATACAAGTAAAACATATTGTCAAGTATGTTATATAACATTTCAGTGTGAGTATTTAAAAATTTATTTAAAATTACCTGGTTCATATGCCACTACACTATCTTTTCCATTATCATTCCATGCAGATACACACCAAAGAGTTGGATCACTGTGTAAAATGGGATAAGTGGCTAAGAAATATTCGAAAAAATCAGGAGCAATATCTAAATCATCTGTAAAGAAGAAGCAATTTAGATATAACATAAAGTGAGGAAGGTAGAAATCGTCATTCATCGTAGATAAATGCAGTGACATTTTATCCAGTATAATAAAATGTAGCGAACAAGAGTTGAATTACTTTTGTACCAGAAGATTTTTAAATAAATAGTTGCCCATTAATGCGAAAGTCGAAGGGCCCTTTAGAAAAATTCATTATAGTTGTAATCTCGACTTATATAAAAGTCAATGCCTGTCTGTGTATCTGTCCGTCTGTCTGTGCGTTTGTGCGATGTACTGAAGAATCTATAGCACTTACAGACTTGAAATTCAGTTTGTAGGTAGTTTGAAATCTCTGATGATGCACCTTAAAGCGTTTTTTAAAATATTCGGTGTAGAAAATTTCAGATTAATTTTTAAACATATCACTGTCTCAAAATTTCTATCAGTTCTTGAGTTTGCCATTTTGTGAAGTATACATGCACGGAAGCCCTGAGAAACGAGTTCTAGCTTAACACAGAATAACGCTTAAAAAATCGAACCAAGCGTCAAATCACACTCATTTCTTATGAAGGTTTAAAAAAAAAATTTAATCTTCAATTCGAGCCCTGAATTTATTATGCTTAGAAACACTGCAAAAAAAAAAAAAAAAAGGGTGACTGTGGGGGTAATTTAACCTTATGCATTAAAACAATCCTCTACAATGAAATGAAAGAAAACCAAACAATTCAATGTGCTTAAAATTATGTCAATTAGATGCCATATAGAAAAAACAGTTCTCAATTTTTTCTTGCTTTTCAGATAAAAAAACTTGCAGAAAAAATTATGTAACTTGTACTGAATAGAACATTCTTTCTTCATGTTGCGGACATAATTCAAAATGTCCAACAAATTCCTGACACTCTGTCATCAACACATGTTAAACATAGCAAATTATTATTAAACTAAGGGAAGGGATCAACATAGTTACTTACAGGCTTTTTATTTATTTTTTACAATGTCAACAATATTTTCCTTTTCATCTTTTGAAAAAAGCAAACCAAGAGGAATAAAATAATCTTTTTCCACTTTAAATTGTTTATTATTATTTCTATTTTTTGCTAATGTCCGTTTTACTAACCCTTTCTTGATTAACAGATATAATGCTAACAATAAATTTAAATTAATCAAAATATGAATAAAATCAGTTAAATATAAGACAAATGAAAGGTACACTCACCTTCTACAATAATTACAGATTTGAAGTTGAAACGGAAAAAGGTTTCATTTAAAGCCCATCCATAATGACGTGCTATCTTATAATATCCTTTAAATTTCTTTTCTTTACCTGACAGTGTAATGTCACTCTGGTCAGGATGCTGAAATTAATATTTTTTTTTTAGCAACAGGGCAAATAAAGACTTTTTGAAATAGTGAAAAAGGAGTTCAAAGTCACTGTTTGTCAAAATTTGAGTGGCTTCAAAGTACAGAAGTACTAATTCTTTTTGAATGCGCGAATCATGCTAATAAATCCTGCTTATGAAGATTGTGGAAGAAATAGTATTGAACAAGCTCCATGATTATTATGTTTCCATTGAGCAGTTTTGAAAGTTTTTTTTCCTTGTAAAGTGTTAGTTTTGGAGTTATTTCCAAATACTATTAATGTAAATGGTACAAGAAAAGTTTCTTCTGGATATTCTATTTTAAATGGAATTTTACCATTAATGAAATTTGTATTAATGCTTTTGACAGAGGCAGTTCAGCAATCAAATAAATAATCCTTGATCAGGGAATAAATCCAATCTTTACAATTTCCAAGGAGCTAAAAAATTTCAGCCTGTCCTGTATCCAGGGGTGGAAAACCAAAAATTCATTTCTGTATCAGCAAAAATGCCAAATTTGTATCAGAACAAACAAATTTGTATAAGTAAAAACAGAGTTTTGCATCAGAATGAACAGTTTTGTATCAGGTGAATTCACACGTTTTGTAACAAAATCTTTAGTTTTGTACACTGTCACTACACAGTTTGAAACAAATATAAAACATTTGTAGCAAAAAAGAACACATAATTTTTAAAACTCAATTAGGTAGCAATATTACGATTTGAAAAAAGCGTGCAAAAGCTATTTTTAGTAAATGTACGATTTCTCATAATACATACCTACTAGAATCTTAATTTAATCCTGTGGTTATTTTCCAAAAGTTGAATTTGACCATGTCCTACTTTACCGATCATGATATGTATTTGGAGTGGTATTTTTCTACGCCAAAATTTGTTAAGCGGAAAAAATATGAAGTACTAAACAGGATATAATAAAAACGTTCTTATAATTCTGCACCAAAATTTCATAACTCTACATATCATATTTTATTTTTTCTCTTCTGAAAATATGGCAAATTAGACCTATCAACTTTAGACAAACCATCACAGAGTTGTTTCTCAGCAGCTGTTGCAAACATTTGTCATATATTTATTTATAGCATTATATGATACAGACAACAACTAAAGAATTTCAATTTAAAAATCCCTTTTGTGTGTTTATTACATACAAAGCTAAAGAGAGTGAAAAAAAACCTTCAAAAAACATATTTATAAGCAGATTCTAGTTAATAATAATAATTAAAAAAAAGAGGGGGAGGGGAGGAGATGCTTAAGAAGTGAGATTCTTTTTTACATTGGTAAAACAGATTTTTTTTTGGAATTGATAAGCTGACTTGAAAAGTAAAGTTTTTGGGTGCAACCATTACATTGATAAGTTATTTACACATACACAACCAAACTTACACACCCAGTTTAAATTTTCTCACCTTGTATCAATATCCAAAATTTTACTTTTGATACAGTAGACCTTCGCTTTACGCGGGGGTTATGTTCCACAGAAATGCCGCATAAATCGAAACTGCGTAAATTGAGACTTAACAGCAGTGTTAACATAGGGGTTAGATTCCATAGATAAAAAAAAAACTACTTCATTCTAGTGATGACTAACTATATAATAAGTTTAATGTGTACTTATATTGATTTTTATGCACAACATGCATAAAGAAAACATAAATTAATTTCACATTCTGTTCATAAAGAGGAGCTGGCAATGATCGTCTTTTGGCAGTCATTAAAAATTTTTCTTTGTAATTCTTTGCAGAGCATTAACGCATCCATGACCACTTGCGACATTTCCATGATAGAATCTTCCTTCACTAACAAATCAGAAAGATCATTTCAAATTGTCTAGGAATGGCTAAAATTTTCAATGTGAACATTTTTGGTTGTGTGCACCGATGTCAGTATCCTCGTTGGTTTTGGCCTCCTTTGTCACTCCCAAAAACTCTTCTTCCAGTGAGTTCTGAACTGTGTGAGTTTAATAACTTTACTTCTGGAAAGAGGTTTGGAACCAACTACATAGAATGTCTCTGGTGGTCCAAGCTCAATTATTAGCAGCCAAAATGCAGTTTATTATCAGTAATCTACAATCTTTAGGTGTTTGGATTTTGAAAGAGGGGATAGCTTTATCCGTTTGCATTGCTGCATCCGCGAAAAATCGAAACTCATCTGCGTGAAATAAAATAAAGGTGTCAAATCTTAAACTGTGTATAATCAAAACCCTGTAAACTAAACCCGAGTAAAACAAGGGTCTACTGTACTTGAATTCATCGGTCCTCCTCGCACTGACAAATAAAATTTTGAAAAAAAAAAAAAAAAAAAAAAAGAATAAATAAATATATAAAAGTTTCTCAAGCTTTAAAACTTTTTCAGTACTTAGACCTTTGAAAATGTTAAAATCCTTAAAAAAGAAGCTAAAAAAGTTTTAAAAATTTTAATTAACAACTACTGAAGAAATTATTTATCAACATTTACACAAAAAGAGAGCTCATTGTTCTTTTCAGGCAATGGATTAACATTATGTTTAACTTTATTAAG